>NC_089790.1:34004578-34039578 GCF_040412425.1 Macrobrachium rosenbergii
CCCATGGAACTTTAACCACGGCCCGGTGTTGGACTATCCTATACTGTTGCCAGAAGCACGACCATGGCTAACTTTAACCTTAAATAAAAAAAAACTACTAAGGCTAGAGGGCTGCAGTTTGGGATGTCTGATGATTGTGGGGTGGATGATCAACATACCAATTTGCAGCTCTCAACCTCAGTGGTTTTTAAGATCTGAGGTCGGACAGAAAATGTGCGGACAGAATAGAGTGCGGACGGACAAAAAGCCGGGACAATAGTTTTCTTTTACAGAAAACTAAAACAGATTTAAAGAAGAGCGTGAAGAGATGGAGTGATGATAATAATAATGATAATGTATTTGGTGTAACTAGAGAGGTTGGGCAACAAAGGGGTTAGTTCTTGTTGTGTTGGAAAGACTTTGGTAACATAGGAAGTGCACATTAATTACTGATTTCAATTTTGTGTTGGTGAAAACGTTGTGATATAAAGTGCACCTATTGTAGTTCAAAGAGACGAAGGATAATCTTGTGTTGGAGTTTAAATCTGGGCGAGGCTTTGTTTGGAGATGTTATTGTTATCCAAATAGTTTTAAATTTACTGATAGGTTATAGAGATAGGGGTGAAAAAGGTTAATAAGTGAAGTTTCCTTTAGTCAGTGGGAATGGAGAGTCCTGTGAAAATGGTTACAGGAATGGAATTTATTGTCATTAATAATTGATTTCAGAAAATGAATATTTATAACCCGGAAAATACAAAACTGTGAACTACCATTTGCAGATTGTATTATTGCAAAAGAGGTGGAAGATTAAATATGTGGGTATATTGATGAAAATAGGAGTGGCTGAAGCTTTATCTAATCATTACTTGATTGAAGCAAATTTCAGATTAAAAAATAGTTATACACAAGGAGAATGGTTCAGAATGGTACTGTAAAGGTAATTAATATTAATGAACTTGAATTGAAGAAAGTGATAACAGTGTGCATGGAGAAGGATGAAAAACTTTCTAGTGTTAAAAATATCAAAATTGAAAGGAAATGTCCACTGATTCTGTGGGGAGTTTTGCAGTTATAGCCATGTAAATAAGGCAATAAGAGATAAAACGGAAACTGTTGGCGTCGAGTAGCAAAACAGAAGATAGGATTGGGTAGACATTCACAAGTGGGTGAATAAGTTGTAAAGATATAATAGTTAATTTATGCAAGTACTTTTGTATGAAAAAGATGTACTGGTGTAAGCAAAAATAGAATTAATGAAGAAATATATCTGAAGGGATTTAAGGAGAGCAGTGAAATTTTGAAGTATGGAAGAAAAAAAAAACTGATGAGATTGCGTGTGAAATGCTACATTTTGACAGTTATAATGTAAAAATGATTGGGTAAACGGTTTTTTAAAGTAAGTCCTATTGAGTGACAGTTGGGAATGATTGAGAGGAGTAAATGTTCCTGTATAAAAGTTGAATAGTGAGGATGACAATTCAAGTATAATTAAAAGGAATACTGTTACATAGCGTATATGGGCTGTTGTGTGGTGGATTTTGATATAGAAAGTGAGGCAGGTAACAGACATGTTTGTAGCTTGACAGGAAGGAAATTGTCTTTTGTGCAGTATATGTGTACTTAAAGGAAAGCCCTTGGTAGGAAAGAGATGCAATGCAAAGGTGTTGAGAATGTGTGGTAAACGATCATTTATATTATGAACACGATTATATGGTAGAATGTGTAGACTGAAAAATGAATTATTTTGTGTAAAAGAAAGATATGTCACACCTCCATACCTGTTTATTATCTTTCTCTATGAACTGATTAATTAGATAAGTCAGGGAATTATAGGAGATATATTTGAAAGTTTTTAGGATAAGATTTTTGCAGGTGGTCCTGTGTTAATTATTGACGATGGTTAAGAGAATCCGAAGGGGCTGGTGAGTGAGGTTGATTCTGCAGAAGAGAAGAAAGGTGAAAGAAGGAGTCAGTAAGAAATATGGCTATGAAGGTAGATGGCAATTAGACAAATGATGTTGGGCTGAGATAAGAGTCTATTCACAAATTAGGTGCAAGGAGAAAATTTGGAAGAAAAGAGGAGTGTCTGTTGGAAAAGAACATGGGATGTATGAGGTTTCGGTTGAGCCAATTCTCCGTCATGGAACTGAAGTTTAGATGTTGCAAATTAGTGAGACAAGAGAAGCAGATGCTTTTTAAATGGGTTGAAAGGCAAAGGAATGTAAATGTGACTTGTTACCCAGGAAGTGCAATACTGTGCAAATGAAGTGGCTAATGTTTTGGAAGTTTCCTATGCAGAGCTTCATTCAAGTTTTGGTGGTTCAGTGATAAATGCGCCCTTGATTCGTTTTTGTTTTTGCAATTAGCGAAAACATCTTATTGATAAATGCACACATGTATGCCATTTCTCATATTATTATTTATATATATATATATATATATATATATATATATATATATATATATATATATATATATATGTATATGTGTATATATATATGTGTGTGTGTGTGTGTGTGTGTGTGTGTGTGTGTGTGTGGTTAAGGTGGTTAAGGTGGTTACCAGTTAAAGATCCCAGATTCGGTCGCCAAGCTTGCCGGAACGTTTTACGTAAGTACCTTTAAATCCCTTTTTGTATCTCTTAACCTAACAATGGATTATGTATGTGGCAACTAGTCTATTGTGGTGAATCACAACCAGATTGGGTGAGGGCATGAGGTTAGCGAAGTCTTGCCAAAAGGAAAATTATCACCCACTAGAGCCTCCTTCATCTGAAGCAAAGGTTCTTTACACGTTTCGGGCCTCTGTCGTGTCGCCAATACTATTAAAAATTATAAAAATGTTGTGGACTTTTGAGTGATGTTGACCAAGGATCATAATGTTGACCAAGGATCATAATGTTGACCAAGGATCATAATGTTGACCTTGGATTATAATGTTGACCAAGGATTATAATGTTGACCAAGGATCATAATGTTGACCTTGGATTATAATGTTGACCAAGGATTATAATGTTGCCCATGGATTATAATGTTGGCCGTGGATTGTAATGTTGACCAAGGATTATAATGTTGCCATGGATTATAATGTTGGCCAGGGATTATAATGTTGCCCATGGATTATAATGTTGGCCAGAGATTATAATGTTGACCAAGGATTATAATGTTGCCTATGGATTATAATGTTGGCCAGGGATTATAATGTTGCCCATGGATTATAACGTTGGCCAGAGATTATATTGTTGACCAAGGATTATAATGTTGACCAAGGATTATAATGTTGGCCATGGATTATAATGTTACCCATGGATTATAAAGTTGGCCAGGGATTATAATGTTGACCAAGGATTATAATGCTGACCAAGGATTATAACGCTGACCAAGAATTATAGTGTTAACCAAGGATTATAACGTTGTCCTGGGTGGTAATGTTGACCAAGGATTATAATACAAGAAAATGAATGGCTAAGAATCCATTTTTTATAACATTTTTTATTGCTGTATTTTCAATATTGTTAATAAATTTGTTAGTTTGCATATTACAAAATAAAGTGAGTGTCCTGTGAACCACAAAAAATGTCATCACGGACCTCAATTTGATAACTCTGATCTAAGGAGAAAAATCGTATGGTAAAATACACTCACACACATATACATATATATATATATATATATATATATATATATATATATATATATATATATATATATATATATATATATATATATATATATATATATATAATATGTATATAATATGTATATAAACTGATACAAACTATACTGTATGTGACCACGAGGAAGGTGACATAACGAAGTGTAACAGCCATAAAAAAAAAGACTACAGATAGGATCTCAGTTTTGCATAAAAAAAATTTATGTACAGTAGTATGGAGCAATTTAGTCCATACACAGGTTGATCTTCAGACGCGGAACACTTTATTTTTTGCCTTATTTCACCACTTTGAGTCCTTCAAATCATTGTTGAAGATATTGTGTAAACTTGGTTTTTCCCATAATAATACTATAACAAAACATGCTTATAGGGAATTGTCATCAACAGGTGGTAACATTGTTTATAAAATCCTTTATATGGACCATGATTAATTGTGTTTGGGCCAGATGAGTAAGGAGTTGAATGTCTGAATAAATCAACACAAGTATTTATGGCGAACGGGCTAAAAGAATATTGCCATTTTTGTACACCTAAGTGAAATCATTGGTTCCGCAGAAATAAAAAGATAAAATAACATTGTCTCTATAAACGTTTTTGAACCTTTATCAATACAGCTAACAAATAAAACATATTTATTTGAGTACATATCTATTTGCTCTTGACCTCATTCTTCACAAGATATTCGGCGGAGATTTAAAGGAGAAACTAAAGGTTGTCAGTAATTCGTCCTTAGCCTCTCCTTGGTTAATCCAGTATTTGCGTTTAATCCACAACGGCTAGTCTTCATCTGCAGATCAGTGTCAAATGCAGTGACCTTCGTATGCATTAAGTGGTCTTACGTTCCTTTAATCCGAGTTGTTTTGTAAAACGGAGTTCTTTTGTAACCTTTTTTTCTCACGTAGTTATTTCATTTAAGAATGCCTTTGAGTAAAAGTGAAAGATCATGCACTGTGTTGTTTTCATTTTCCTCTGTCCATATATATATATATATATATATATATATATATATATATATATATATATATATATATATATATATATATATATATATATATATATATATACACACACATATATACCTTTGTTACAGATCCACACGTGACTTTTTCAATATATATACCAAGTGTTATTATGTTTTGCTTATATATACATTATATATATATATATATATATATATATATATATATATATATATATATATATATATATATATATATATATATATATATATATATATATATATATATATATATATATATATATATATATATTTTTTTTTTTTTTTTTTTTTTAGAAAATTACACCTTATGTTTATTTTGAGTGGAGTTTGGATAGCTCTATAAATGCTCGAAAATATCTTCATCTTTTTTTAAAATACTAGCACCGGAAAATAATTTTCTTTTTACTAACTCGAGGAGAGGCAAACAGCAACCCCCGTTAAACAATAATTAAAGAAAAATTAGCGTAAACTAAAATTAGTTGCTAATTGAAGCCATAGTTTGGTAAGTCAGGAAATTTGTAGATTTTGGATGTTAGATTGACGAAGGGAAATATCAGCCGTCTCGGTACCATTATGCCAAAAGGGTGGAGATACTATGAGCAGACATCAGATGTATAGACAGAGTCTTAGATATTAGTCCTTAGGAACAGAGGGACTGGCGTTCCAAGTTTTCTGTATCTCGGTTCCAGTTTCTTACAAACTATGTCTCAAGAATTAACAGCCTAGTTTAATGTACCCAAAGAAAACCTGCCCTCTAGTAGTCAAGCTTTTCATAGTTGCTTTGCTTGCTGTGCGTTATGGCACTCCTTGAACATTGCGTTGTAGTCTTCGTGACCAAGAACAGTTGGGCTTGCAGACACCATTGGTGCATGTGTATTATCATGTTACTTCGAAGTACTGCGACGGATGAAGAATTCTTTCCGGTATTTCTTCACTGACAAATTGAATTTCCATGGAAATGTTGGTTCTTACCGGCAAGGTACTTATTAAAGCACCACCTGTAGATTAGTATATCATCCATTTTTCCCGTGTGCTGTTTACCTTTATTTGCATTGCCCTCCTAGTTAACAGAGACAGTCAAAGGAAAGATGTTCAGAGCACAACATGTGTTCTCTGGTATGTGGTTTTTAGCACTCGAAATGGGCTCAAGGCCTTTCATCGTACATTTGCGATATGGTGTATAAACTTATCGTTCTGTATAATAATAGGGAAATGAGTTTAAGACCTTCTTCTCCGGGATAGTAATTTATCGTGAAGTAACTAAGTAATGAAGTACCAAGCTTAAACATAAAATGTTAATCAGTTGCGTAGCCTATTTCTTTGGAATTCTATTTAAATTCTTAATGATAAATTTTTAATAAAACTTTCTTTGCAAGAGTCATGTTTGGAGCCTCTCAAAGCTTATTGTTATATTGAGATTTTACTATTATTATTATTATTATTATTATTATTATTATTATTATTATTATTATTATTATTATTATTATTATTATTATTATTGTTATTATTATTATTATTTATTATTATTATTATTCAGAAGACCCCTTTTCAAATGGAGCAGGCCCACATGGGCCACTGACTTGAAATTCAAGCTTCCAAAGAATATGGCGTTCATTAGAAAAGAATTAACAGAGGGTAATGGGAAATGCAGAAAGAAGAGATCAGTTATAAGAAAAAAATATATAAATTGATACATTTCATAGAAAAGTAGTTAAATATAAGAATAAATTATTAAAAACAGGGTGAACTGTTTTAGGGTAGTAATTCGTTGCATCTTTGCTTGAACTTTCGAGGTTCCAACTGCACAAGATCCTCAGGGGGACTGTTCCACTGTCCAACTGTGTGAGGAATAAAGGACCTCTGGAAGTGCGACCGCAAGACATATTTACTGCTTATTGGTGCTGCTGTTCAGCAAATCTGGTTGCTCTTGGCAGCAAAAGGGGATCAGGGATCAATTGTCAATTTGAAGAGCATTGTTAAAAATTGACAAACCAGGGACCTACAGAAACCTACCACCTGCCGTGTTTTAAACTGCAACTGACATATCGTGGAGGATATCTGTCAATGTTCAGTCAGTGCTCCGCATAACGGGACAAGCCATTTTCCGTTGAAATCAAAGGCATTGTCCAGGGAGTGAATTTCGATACAGTGTAATTTTTATCACTTTGACCTTCACTTCAATGTATAACCTTCACCTGAAACGTACAGACTGCTGAAATTTCACCTTAAGAGCCTCATATAACTTCATCCTGATAATCTCACTGTAGCCAGTTTGAAATTTTCGGGTGTTTTAATAACAGATTTCCAAAATGCCTGACGTCTTGAGTATTTCGTTCTCATAATCATTAAGGAATCGTAAGAACAAAATATTTTGAAAATTATTTGGCACCTTCTTTTCATCTTGTGTGGAAGAAGGTTATGGAATATGTAAAAATTTCTTCCTTCAGGTCTCAGGAAATCTTCCATTAGTTGAAACCCAGAGCGCAGATTTCTTCTGGTTACTGAAACTAAAGTAAACAGTATCATGAAATTTTATTCATTTGTTCGGGATGCTTTGTTTGAGAGATCCAGGAACGTCTTAGCTAGGGTCAGGGAAACGGGTTAATGAAAGAAGACATTGTTTAAAAGCCAGCAGATGCCGGCAAGTCTTTTGTGAAAGAGTAACCTTTGATGATAACTCACCACTATCATCTAATACAAGATGAACTCTATCCTTCTGCACTGACACATCAGTAGATAAGACATACAGAACTTGTGGAACATCAAAATTCGATTAAACACTTGGGCTTACAACTGATTATGAAAATATTCAATTTAGAAGGCAGCAAATCACATGGTATTCCAAAATGAGTCTTCCCTGCTTAAAGCAACTTCTTCCAGCAGCAGCTGTAGAGATTTTTTTGTCTTTTTACCTCTCACATTATGCCTTTGAACACTTTCAGATCGTAAAAAATCTCGCTGCTTCCTCTCTTGTTCGGTCTGCTTTCATTCTTTGTGGTTTATTCTTTCTGCTTGTCTTTTTGTTTATTCTCTCTCCTTATCCTACTGACAGATGGAGGCATTCTCTCACATCTTCATTTTCCATTTTTATTTTTCCTTTCATCCTTGAAACCCTTTATTTGATGATTGTGTGTGGTCTTCTGTTTTTGCAGATTTACATAGAAAAGCAATAACTGTAGCTTAATCTCGCAGATGTTGCCGTTATGAGGTGAGAGCTTTCAAATCTCAAAATATAATTATGAGAGATGAACTTTATTAGCTTGATTTCGTCTTTTACCTTTATTGGCTAGACACGAAAAACTTTAGAACTTTCTTCTCCCAACCCAGGTCTTTGGAAGTATGCATGTGTGATTAAATTCAGGATACAGAATTTTAACTCTGATATTTGACGAGAATCTGTACTTCAAACATATGATTTTATATAATGTAGTGGACACACACACACACACACACACACATACACATATATATATATAGTATGTATATATACAGTATGTGTATATACATACATATATACATACATACTTATATACATAATATATGTGACTGCTGGTGTGCGCGCCATTATGTAAATAGATGAATATCATCATAATTATTGTTTTATATATAGGTATAGAAGTACGACTGTATACTTATATGCGCTAATAAGATTAGAGAAGGAGAGAGGCACAAATATAGCCACGTATAAAGGCATATCATTCCATGTGCCATACACCAGCCAGAAATTCACTTGGGTGATCTCGGCTGGACGAAGGTGTTGAGGTCAGGACAGAGGTGCGAGCCCGCGCTGGTGGTGGCTGAGGTGTTATTTCAAGAAGAAGAAGAAGGAGGAGAAGAAGAAGAAGACGAAGAAGAAGAAGAAGCAGCAGCAGCAGCAGCAGCAGTAAGGCCGAAGGAGGAGATATAAAAAAGGAGGAGAATGGAGAGATGAAGATAAAGGATGGAGAGGAGTCAAGTCGTTACCCATCAGATCGACGATATACAAGGAACGAAATGTCTAGTTTAATCACTTTTTCCTCCTTATACTTGGGCATCAAATTGTCCGAGTTTATGTACCCTGAAACGTCTCGCTGCCACCATTTCAACAACAATTACTTGGCAAATCCACCCGCTTCCCCCTCACCCACCCATCGCCCTACAGACGAGGAAGAGGCGTCCCCGAATTCATGCCAGTCCGCCTCCTTGGGTGCGCAGATTCCGCCCACGCAAGGAGGTTGACACCGCCCCTTCCAACCGCCTTCCCACCCACAGCACCAACAGCTGAGCACACAACTAATATGCTACTCGTCTGTATCCAAAACTCTTTTCTTCAAATTCGAAAAGGATAAAAACGGAAGAGAGAAAGAGCAGGAGTCCGTGAGTGTTTGAGCGAGTGCGAGAGAGATGGAGAAGAGAAGAGAGAGACGAGAGAGATAGGCAGAGATAGAGATAAAGAGAGAGATTAAAGCGGAAGTATTTTTCGAGAACGGGATGCCCGACTCTTCTGGAGCTATCAAGGAACTTGCAAGCACTCTCGTTACCCTGTGCCGTTCGCTGCATGAACAAGAAAATGCAAACAAAATACCAAAAGATGCGATATTCTGAGAAGCACACCAGGTTATACGACTCTCCATCTCGCACGAAAAGGAGATGGAGCTTTCTACGACCCTCGCCCCTCCGCTCCTCCCTTTCTCGCCTCCCCCCCCCCTCTCCCTTTTATGGATTTGAGGGGAGGGGAAGAAGTACAGATGGACGTAAACTACCGCTTCCGTAAAATTGACGGAAGAAAGTCATATAGGATGTGGACAGCCTTTCCTCGCCTTGAGTCGAGCCCTAATGAAGCATTTCCATTAGTTTATAAATAGAAAGAGAGAGAGAGAGAGAGAGAGAGAGAGAGAGAGAGAGAGAGAGAGAGAGAGAGAGAGAAAAAAACGAAGCTTTTGAAGTCACTTATCCGTCCCCTTCTCCCTCCCCTCCCCTCCCCTCCCCCCCTCCCCCTTTGCCAAATGGATCTCTTCTCTTCCTCGATGAATAACCTGTGATAAACGCTTGAACAGGTGAGCGAGAGGAAAACCCATTACCCTGCAATTCTTTTTTTTCTACTGAGTAGCTTGTAAGTCTAATGGGAAGGGTGACGGCGTGAGACAATGACCTCTTCAAGAAGAAAAGGGATAGGAAGGGATATATTATATGATCTTTGTTTATTCTTTTATCGCCTTCGTATCATTTCAGGTTCCGAAAGAGTTACGAAAAGGCATTTGGCCTGCTGCCACTGTATTCATTTTTTTATCATTTTATCATATACTATTTCTTAACTATTCATTAACTCCTGTTACATGTGAATAGACACATATCCTCCTCCTTTCTCATTTCTTTCTTTCCTCCTTTTATTCTTCCTTATATCCATATCATAAATATAAGGATTATTACTTACACCTCGGAATGCTCTAAGATTTCATTCACGATTTTTTGTTGAATTATTTTTTTTAACGCTCGTATGGCAGAATGTGTACCTGTCACAAAAGTTATTGGTATCACTGCAGATAGAATAAGAAATAAGGGGCAGAAATGTTGAAAAATATAAGTTGTTTGACAGCAAGTCACTGTATATCGATAAACATTTGCACCCTTTAACCAATTCTCTCTCTCTCTCTCTCTCTCTCTCTCTCTCTCTCTCTCTCTCTCTCTCTCTCTCTCTGACAGATACACACGCACGCACACGCAAACTAGTTGCAATAAATATTGTAAAAAAAATCATTCCAGATTCAATATCTCTCTTTCAGTATCTTGGAAAGATATAAAACTAAAATCAATCCTGTAATATTGAACATCTCTCTCTCTCTCTCTCTCTCTCTCTCTCTCTCTCTCTCTCTCTCTCTCTCTCTCTCTCTCTCTCTCTGACAGATGCACACGCACGCACACGCAAATTCAATATCTCTCTTTCAGTATCTTGAAAAGATATAAAACTAAAATCAATCCTGTAATATTGAACATCTCTCTCTCTCTCTCTCTCTCTCTCTCTCTCTCTCTCTCTCTCTCTCTCTCTCTCTCTCTCTCTTCGATTCCATACCCCCTATCTCTGGCGAGACTCATTCATCAACTTAGGTACAGGGAAGAGCAACTTAGGAGGCCAGAGGTCTCGAATAGGTTATTGCAACTCTGTGTTGGTCCCGAGATCACTCTTGTTTGGAGCTTTAATTAAGTATTTCATTAAGATTCGGCGCCGCGGAAGCATTGCTCGTCTCCAGATGGGAATGTCTCTCATTCTTATCTTCTTCCTCCTCCGCTGTACTGATTTATTCGGCAAATGCTTTTTTAATTTTCGCTCTTCCATTCCTTCTTTCGTTCTCGTGATCTTCGAATCATTCCTCGTCTCCAGATAGGAATGGTGTTCATTCTTGCGTCTTTCATTCTTTCCTTTGTTTAGTTATTATTGTATTATTTATGCTTGTTTTTTTTTATATTTACAAAAATTTCTTCTTCCTAGATAGGAAGGTTTGTCACTCTCAAAACTTTCCTCCTTTGGTGTTCTCCTGCATTTGGTTATCGTTTTCATTCTGTCATTCCTTTTTCGCCTCTGCTCTTTCCTTTTTATTTTTTAATCTTAAAAGTATGTTCATAGTTATTCTTGTAATTTCACATCCACTTAGTTTCCTTTCTTGTCATCATTTTTGCATTCCTTTTTTTTTTGCTTTTTTATTTTATACTTAGTTTTCATCATTTGTTTTCCTTAGTTTCTTTTTCTTTACCTTTGTCTTCCCTTCTCGTCCTCCTCCTTTCTTTCGCACCCGTTATTCATTCTTTTGTTGCCATCATCTATTTCCTCCTCTTTCTTTCTCTTTTTTCCCCGGAATTTCTCTCTTCATCAAGATAAAGCTCCCTTCCAACTGGATTTGGCTTCTGCTTCACGATATGAGATATTGATCTTTACTCTCCATTGCCGCAAAGAATGTTTTCCTTCGATTGGCTTCCTCTTGGACTGTTTTTAAAGAGACGGGAAAGAGTAGGTTTATATGTGAAAAAAGGAATTTTCCTTTGGAGGGAAAAGTAAAAATCAAAACTTCTATATAGGAATATGTCAGAAGTCGCCGTGTAACGTGTTTTGAGCATTAAATGACCCTATAGGAACGTGTCAAAGAGAAGAGGCTTATAGATAAATGAAAAACGCTCTCTGTATGGTAGAATCTGTGCCAGTGACTTTTACACAAGTCATTCAGATGTCGGTGATGTGTAGTGTTAACGTCTCTTGATGACAAGATTTTAATAGAAATTAAATATTAAATAGAGGTAGATTTATGCTGCATTTTACAACGTTCTTTATTTTAACCGTCGCTCAAACATGCTGCAGATAGGCAATATTTTTCCATGAGAACCGAGAACAGACAGCCAGTGATTGGATGATCCTTTTCTTAACATCTGTCTTGCTTAACTAATGGCTTTTGTGCTACAGTTTCGCTGGCCTTGGCTTCAATAATGGTAAGTTCAAGATCCTTGGAGGTTTTCTTGTTAACTTTGAAGTGAAGTTAATATAGATGGGATGTAAGTTCATGATGATATAATTCCGTTGCAGGAGCCGTTAACTGAATCTGGATTTAGTTTTGTTTCCGGAGAGAAATTGCAGCATTATAAAACCAAGCTACAGGAATTGACTTCATCGTTGTGAATCAAGTTAAAATTTCTCTTCCTTTATACTGAACACAGCTACTATTATTAGCCTATTAGATGATGATGTTGATGGACGATCAATCTAAGGTCAAAGAGAGCTCTTCATGGTACTTGGAGGTGAAAAAGTGTTCCGTAGACGTTTCACTTCCAGATACTTCTCACAGTTGAGATGGTGAAAATCCAGTTGTTGTTTTTTTATTTTCTTTTATTGTTGAGCTTTCTGAGGTATATTTTCTACAAGAAGTCCATTTTTTTAATTTTTAAGCTGATCCTGGCTTTGAATTTGGAGCTTTTTTTTATTTGAGCTCAGGGGCTTTGTAAGCAACATATCCTAGATTTTCACTGTTTGACTGTATTGTATCTTAATGATAAAGAAAGAAATTTATACCTCGTCATGAGAGAGACTGTCATTCATACCTACTCCCAGAATTGTTTTCCAAACCTTATGGAATTGAATGGCAGTAATGAAGGTCCTATTGTGGATATTTTTTTCTTCATTGCGTATAAATTTCCTTACGAGGCCACCTTGCATGGATGTGCAGGGCAATGAAAAAACAGAGACATCTTGGCAAGGTGTCCTTTAAAGGTACTTTCCCAACATAAATCAGAAAATAAAGGTTTGGCCAATGCCTTAAGAGAGGTGTTGGCAATTACCAGAAAATGCAGTAAATTACATCTGCACTCACTTGGGTATACAGTATTATGGAAAGGAGACTGGAAATTGGTTTTTGTTGCCTAAGGACACACAAACTTGATTCATGGACTTGCGGCGCCTGAGGGACTTCTGTATCTACTGCAAATCCTACAAAGACTGTCGTGTGGCCCAGCTAGTGTGTCTTGAGAGGCCGTATCCTTTCTATGGTCACAGACAAAGAGATTAGCTGCCTCCTCTCTAGGGTTCTCAGATCTATTTGAAAAAAAATTTGTATCTTCAACGTTTTTATTTAAATTAATATTGTCCGTTATGTGATTTTATAAATTAAAGTATTGGAAGTATAGACACATTGATCACGGAATGAGTAAAAATCTATGGCAGAGTTTTTTCGGTCTTACAGTACTGTAACAAGTTAATGGTTATTCATTTCGAAAAGTCGTTTTTATGTCCCAGAAAATAAGGTAATAAAAGTGTCAAAAGATAGTATACATGATTTTTGCGAGAGTTACAGACTAATCTCCGTCCTTCGTGCGATCCCTGAGTTTGCTGAAAGTGACACACTTTGAAACGATCAGAAAGTTTAAACAAAACTAAAACTAACAGGCGTGTGTTTTCTGGAATTGAGACCCTATGTTTTGACGATCAGAAACCTTGCAAAAAACAAATAGGCGTGTATTATCTGCAAGTGAGACCCTGTTTGCTGACGATCAAAAACCTTGCAAAAAACAAACAGGCGTGTGTTCTCTGGAATTGAAACCCTATTTTCTAACGATCAGGAACCTTGCAAAAAAAAAAAAACAATCAGGCGTGTGTTTTCAGGAATTGAGACCCTGTTTTTTGACGACCAGAAACCTTACAAAAAACAGTCGTGTGTTTTCTGGAATTGAGACCCTGTTTTTTGACGACCAGAAACCTTACAAAAAACAAACAGGCGTGTGTTTTCTGGAATTGAGACCCTATTTTTTGACGATCAGAAACCTTACAAAAAACAGTCGTGTGTTTTCTGGAATTGAGACCCTGTTTTTTGACGATAAGAAACCTTGCAAAAAACAAACAGTCGTGTTTTTTCTGGGATTCAGACCCTATTTTTTGACGATCAGAAACCTTGCAAAAAACAAACAGGCGTTGTGTTTTCTGGGATTGAGACCCTATTTTTTGACGATAAGAAACCTTACAAAAATCAAACAGGCGTGTGTTTTCTGGAATTGAGACCCTGTTTTTGGACGATCAGAAACCTTGCAAAAAACAAACAGTCGTGTGTTTTCTGGAATTGAAACCCTATTTTTTGACGATCAGAAACCTTGCAAAAAACAAACAGTCGTGTGTTTTCTGGAATTGAGACCCTGTTTTTTGATGATCAGAAACCTTGCAAAATACAAACAGTCGTGTGTTTTCTGGAATTGAAACACTTTTTTTGACGATCAGAGACCTTCCAAAAAACAAATAGTCGAGTGTTTTCTGGAATTGAAACCTTGTTTTTAGACGATCAGAAACCTTGCCAAAAACAAACAGGTGTGTGTTTTCTGGAATTGAGACCCTGTTTTTTTACGATCAGAAACCTTGTAAAAAACAAACAGGCGTGTGTTTTCTGGAATTGAAACCACTGTTTTTTGATGATCAGAAACCTTGCAAAAATCAAACAGTCGTGTGTTTTCTGGAGTTGAAACCCTTTTTTTGACGATCAGAAACATTGTAAAAAACAAACAGGCGTGTGTTTTCAGAAATTGAAACGCTGTTTTTTGATGATCAGAAACCTTACAAAAAACATAGGCACATGTTTTCTGGAATTGAAACCCTTTTTTTGACGATCAGAAACCTTGCAAAAAACAAACAGGCGTGTGTTTTCTGGAATTGAGACCCTGTTTTTTGACGATCAGAAACCTTGCAAAAAACAAACAGTCGTGTGTTTTCTGGAATTGAGACCCTGTTTTTCGATGATCAGAGACCTTGCAAAAAACAAACAGTCGTGTGTTTTCTGGAATTGAACCCCTATTTTTTGACGATCAGAAACCTTGCAAAAAACAAACAGGCGTGTGTTTTCTGGAATTGAAACCCTATTTTTTGACAATCAGAAACCTTACGAAAAACAAACATGCATGTGTTTTCTGGAATTGAACCCCTTTTTTTACGATCAGAAACCTTGCAAAAAACAAACAGTCGTGTGTTTTCTGGAATTGAGACCCAGTTTTTTGATGATCAGAGACCTTGCAAAAAAACAGTCGTGTGTTTTCTGGAATTGAAACCCTACATTTGACGATCAGAAGCCTTGCAAAAAACAAACAGTCGTGTGTTTTCTGGAATTGAGACCCTGTTTTTTGATGATCAGAGACCTTGCAAGTCGTGTGTTTTCTGGAATTGAAACCCTATTTTTTGACGATCAGAAACCTTGCAAAAAACAAACAGTCGTGTGTTTTCAGGAATTGAAACCCTATTTTTTGGTGATCAGAAACCTTACGAAAAACAAACGCTTGTTTTCTGGAATTCAAACCCTGTTTTTGACGATCAGAAACCTTACGAAAAACAAACAGTCGTGTGTTTTCTGGAAGTGAGACCCTGTTTTTTGACGATCAGAAACCTTGCAAAAAACAAACAGTCGTGTGTTTCCTGTAATTGAGACCCTGTTTTTTGACAATCAGAAACCTAGCAAAAAACGAACAGTCGTGTGTTTTCTGGAATTGAGACTTGTTTTTTGACGATCAAAAACCTTGCAAAAAACAAACAGTCGTGTGTTTTCTGGAACTGAGTCCCTGTTTTTTGACGATCAGAAACCTTGCAAAAGACACAGGCGCGTGTTTTCCGGAATTGAGACCCTATTTTTTGACAATCAGAAAACTTGCAAAAAACAAACAGTCGTGTGTTTTCTGGAATTGAGACCCCATTTTTTGACAATCAGAAACCTCTCAAAAAACAAACAGTCGTGTGTTTTCTGGAATCGAGGCCCTGTTTTTTGACGATCAGAAACCTTGCAAAAAACAAACAGTCGTGTGTGTTCTGGAATTGAAACCCTTTTTTTGACAATCAGAAACCTTGCAAAAAAACAAACATGCATGGTTTTTTTTGGAATTGAAACCCTTTTTTTTGACGATCAGAAACCTTGCAAAAAACAAACAGTTGTGTTTTCTGGAATTGAAACCCCTTTTTTTGACGATCAGAATCCTTGCAAAAAACAAACAGGCGTGTGTTTTCTGGAATTGAAACCCTATTTTTTGACGATCAGAAACCTTGCAGAAAACAAACAGTCATGTGTTTTCTGGAATTGAAACCCTTTTTTGACAATCAGAAAACTTGCAAAAAACAAACAGTCGTGTGTTTTCTGGAATTGGAACCCTACATTTTGACGATCAGAAACCTTGCAAAAAACAAACAGTCTTGTGTTTTCTGGAATTGAAACCCTTTTTTTGACAATCAAAAACCTTGTAAAAAACAAACAGTCGTGTGTTTTCTGAAATTGAAACCCTTTTTTTTTGACGATCAGAAACCTTGCAAAAAAGAAACAAGCGTGTGTTTTCTGGAAGTGAAACCCTTTTTTTTTGACGATCAGAAACCTTACGAAAAACAAACAGTCGTGTGTTTTCTGGAATTGAAACCCCACATTTTGACGATCAGAGACGTTACAAAAAAGAAACAGTCGTGTGTTTTCTGGAATTGAACCCCTTTTTTGACGGTCAGAAACCTTGCAAAAAACAAAAAGGCGTGAGTTTTCTGGAATTGAAACCGTTTTTTTGGCGACCAGAAACCTTGCAAAAAAATGAACAGGCGTGTGTTTTCTGGAATTGAAACCCTTTTTTGACGATCAGAAACATTGCAAAAAACAAACAGTCGTGTGTTCTCTGGAATTGAAACCCTTTTTTTAACGATCAGAAACCTTGCAAAAAACAAACAGGCGTGTGTTTTTAGGAATTGAAACCCTATCTTTTGACGATCAGAAACATTGCAAAAAACAAACAGTCGTGTGTTCTCTGGAATTGAAACCCTTTTTTTAACGATCAGAAACCTTGCAAAAAACAAACAGGCGTGTGTTTTCTGGAATTGAACCCCTTTTTTTGACGATAAGAAACCTTGCAAAAAACAAACAGTCGTGTGTTTTCAGGAACTGAAACCCTATTTTTTGACGATCAGAAACCGTGCAAAAAACAAACAGGCGTATGTTTTCTGTAATTGAAACCATTTTTTTTTGACGATAAGAAACCTTGCAAAAAACAAACAGGTGTGTGTTTTCTGGAACTGAAACCCCTTTTTTGACGACCAGAAACCTTGCAAAAAACAAACAGTCGTGTGTTTTCTGGAATTGAAACCCTTTTTTTGACGATCAGAAACCTGGCAAAAAACAAACAGTCGTGTGTTCTCTGGAATTGAAGCCCTACATTTTGACGATCAGAAACCTTGCAAAAAACAAACAGGCGTCTGTTTTCTGGAATTGAAACCCTGTTTTTTTGACGATCAGGAACCTTGCAAAAACAAACAGGCGTGTGTTCTCTGGAATTGAGACCGTATATGTTGACGATCAGAATCCTTGCAAAAACCAAAGAGGCGAGTGTTTTCTGGAATTGAAACCCTGTTTTCTCACGATCAGAAACCTTACAAAAAACAAACAGTCGTGTGTTTTCTGGAATCGAAACCCTGTTTTCTGACGATCAGAAACTTTGTAAAAAACAAACAGTCGTGTGTTTTCTGGAACTGAAACTTCTGACGATCAGAAACCTTGCAAAAAACAAACAGTCGTGTGTTTTCTGGAATTGAAACACTGTTTTCTGACGATCAGAAACCTTGCAAAAAACAAACAGGTGTGTGTTTTCAGGAATTGAGACCCTGTTTTTTGACGATCAGAAACCTTACAAAAAACAAACAGGTGTGTGTTTTCTGGAATTGAAAACCTGTTTTTTTTGACGATCAGAAACCTTGCCAAAAACAAACAGGCGAGTGTTTTCTGGAATTGACACCCTATATTTTGGCGGTCAGAAACCTTGCAAAAAAAATTCAGGTGAGTGTTTTTTGGAATTTACACCCTATTTTCTGATGATCAGAAAGCTTACAATAAAATAAACTGGCGCGTGTTTCCTAGAAGTGAGACCCTATTTATTGACGATCAGAAAGCTGAAAGAAAACAAACAGGCGTGTGTTTTCTGGAAGTGAGACCCTGTTTTCTGACTTTTCAAAAAACAAACAGGCACATTTTACTGAAAGTTAGACACTTATTTTCTAACGATCAGAATACTTACAACAAATACATGCATAAAACACCCATCAGATGTATCTTGTTACGTCACAGACGACCCTCAATTGAGATGTTTGTATGCTTGTTACAATTGCCGTTCGTTGCAGTTACCTGAAGTGTTAGAGGACATGTACAAAACCTTCAAAGGTTTTAAATGAGTGGCAGCAGAGAGTTATTGTAGTTGGTATTCTTAAAGAGCCTTGGCTTATCATGCCTAGTGTTCCATAGGTAATGCCCTGGGACTTTTACTAGTGCCTAGTCTCCGTCACCTGTATAATTACACGCATTCAAAGCACGGTAATGTAGCATGCGGATGATGCAACTCTGCATAATGTGAAAATAAAGTGACACCTAGTGAAAACAGAGATTTGGACCCTATCATTAGATGGCTTAGATTCTAAGGTATGAAACCATAGTCCCTATAATCCTAAACCATTGTTAGGCTACTTCATATCTTCACCTACCTCACTGGATTGCAGTGTATAGAGAGCATTTATATTTTAAGACTGATTATTTGACAATAATTTGTATTGTTCTTATCTAAGAACGTATGTTTTTGCAGTGCAGGAATCATAGCTATCATCTAATGCTACAAACAATTAGACATTTTTCTCATGGCTTCATGTTTCCAAGCTGAAGATATTAATGCAACTGATGGATTATCATCTGGATTTCAGTAGCATCCTGGGATCTTGATCAGCTAGAGAATATTGCTGAAAGCGGTGGATCCTTTTGTTCTGACAATAGCAGTAATGATTAAAGCCATTGCTGCTTGTCATTGCTCTATTCCAGACTTCCTCTGTGACTCTTATAGTCCGTGTGTTGAGAGCTGTTGTGTGGTGCATGTTTATGCTCTGTTGAGATGACACGACCATAAATTACCCAGTATATAAATTTTTACCATAAAATTAAGGAATGCTCATATTTGTAGCGTTGTGGATTGACGTGTTCGTAAGTTTAGGTTTAGGGAGTCTGTAATGTTGCTTTAGAGCACCTGGGCATTTTCCTTACATTTCCAACTAATTTTCAACCTGTTGTTTATTCATGTATATTTTTTATGTATGTTTATCATTATATTTTTATTCATTATTTTCATTTTTCCTTTCTTTTCTCTGCTGTTGAAACTTTGTCTGTGCGTTAATGGCCTTTTGGTTGTTCTACATAAATACTTTTACTTTTCGAGTAATTTTGGTAACTCCGATGATTTTTTTTTTTCAGTACATGAGGAAAACCACCTAGGCTTTCCTTTAATACACCTGTTTACTGTTTTTTTTTTCTAGCAATCGAATGAGCTTTAATTAACATTCGTATGCGTCACGTGAAACTGTGAATTTCCAACGTCAGATAATATTAGTAATAAGAGAACTACCTGCCAGAAGGTTATTTGACTCGAGTGCCCTAAAGCTCAACTCGAAGTATGTTAAAAATTGAGCTCTAGCGCGGTGAAGAGACATAGGTTGCCTGGAACTTTCGTTTCCCAAGCTTGGTCGAATTACACTACAAATATCGATGCTCTTACTTCGAAAATGTTTAAGCTATCTATTGTTAGAGTCTGCAGAAGAATGAGAAGGTTAGTATGACCAGTAGCGCTATAACTCAATTGGAATTCATTGTTCTAATCACTAGAATATTATTTATAAGAGGATCTGCCAGTTTTCCAAAATCTTTTGGAAAGTTAGGTTTATTTTTTTATGCTGTTTATAAACGTCAGTTACCCGAGAATGCCGGTAATCTTAGGTCTAATATTTAGTTGATGTATGAGAGCATTTTCCACTTTTGACATGTAGACATTGTAACAACCTTATAACAATATAAAATTTTTTCTCTCATATTAATCATTCACAGTTTATAGTAAGCTCCCCTATTGTATTTGTTCGCTTATACTGTAGATTCGTATTTTATGCTTTCTCTGCTGATCATTCAGATAAAGAGGAAAAGATTGCCTTGTGTAAATGAATGAATTAGTGGAAAATATTAATGTCTACAAATAGGCTGAATTTACATGGCATGCATGTTCTCAGACTATAGTGTAAGGGTAAGAAACAATTGATAACGTAAGGAAACAGATGATAAGACGGTAAAAATACTCTCCTTGACAAAGGAGCGAATTGATAACGGAAGGAACCGTAGAAGCAAGAAGACAAAATACGAAGAATAGAAACGAAAAAGCATAGCGGTAAAATAAACTCTAATTCCAATTCTCATGCTAAATCGGACATGACTTTCTCGTATGATTTTTCATTTCCGGGAATTTTCCTTTTTCTAACGTTCGGGGGAAACAAAAGATGGACGCAAAAGAATTTCATATCATGTCGAGGAGCTATTGACTTTCAAATTGGAGCGACTCAATTAGGTCCCTGTAAAAATTGGAGGCAGGTTTTAATTCTGTTTGCCTTCCTCTTTTCAGTCCGACATTTGTTTTCCAGTCCTCTTTAATAGCAACACGACAATTGACCCGTGCAGCTCACCTCGACCTCGCTTCTCTGCAACATTCCAGGCTGCGTCGCCTGTCTAATAAGGCTTGTCTTGCAAGTATTCGTTAGCGCGCGACCTTCTTTGTTAAAAATGGCTATTCGTTGCATACATACACACATACACCAACACACATACACACACAAACACACACACATATATAGTATATATATATATATATATATATATATATATATATATATATATATATATATATATATATATGTAATGTACATATACATATATATGTACTATATGAAAATTTTCATTATACATCAGTGAATATATATATATATATATATATATATATATATATATATATATATATATATATATATATATATATATATATATATATATTGTGTGTGTGTATCACAATGTGTACCAGGTACCTGGTTATTACACAACAAGTCACAGTATTCAAAAATTTACCTCAGTTCAGCCAGATACCTGAACTCTCATTACAATTAAAATTATGACTGAGTACTCTAAAGGTAACAGTGATCCCTTAAAAAGCTCATTAATCACGTGAAAAATCAAACTAGTGTGAGATATCAACAATTAAACAAGAAATATACAAGAGCAAAAGGGCATCACTCCATCAAACAACTTTAACTGCTTCCCTGGTCTTAATTCACTTCAGCAAAACCAAAGGAACAAAACGTGTTTATCACTTTACCTTATGCACACAAATAATCCTAGTCACTGGTGGTCAATAAATGGAACACTGTTCTTAAAAATTTTAAATGCAAAAATTTATTTTTAAATTCAAAATTTATGTTTAGAATTCACAATCTGAAGAAATTTACTATTACTTGAAAACAACACAAAATTTAATTAATTCTTGAGTTAAATTATTAAACAAAATTAAATCACAAAAACTGTAATTTACCAAGAAATTAAGTTAATCAAGCAAAACTTAAGCTACTGAGAATTACACAAGGTTTGAAAAGAAAATCTTAATGAATGAAAATTAAATCAAATATGCAATGTTAAATTATCAAGAAATATTTGAAATGCTAAGTAGATAAATGTTAAATCACCAATATATAAAATGTTGAAAAACTAAGAGATTGCAAACACAAGAACACACAAAAATACTAAAAAAATCTAACAGAAAAAATTGACTAAGGCAAAAAATTCTCTATATACTTTATTATACTATGGTGATAATAAGTAAAATTCACTTTACCCTACACAAGCTTGTGAAAACTTTTGGAAAATCCCCTGAAATGCAGCTGCTTGAGATTCACAAAACACTTTTTTGTTAGGTGCCATTACACACTTTTTCTACATTCAAATCTCAAAAGCTAAGATTAATACCAGTGACCACACAAATATTTCGTGTCAATAATTTCTCTCTTTTGAAGAGAGAGAGAGAGAGCCACACAAACGGTCCCTATAATCAGAATGAACAAACTTTAGGATTCCAGCAAGAAACGAAACAATCAGATGATGTCATTAGCAGAGCAAAATGTGTTGGGGCCAACTAGCACATTAAAAAAACAATACATGATCAGAGCAATGCAATCTTACAAAACATGACGTAATCGATCGAGACGTGCATTTACTCTCAAAAAGGTACACATGACTCAAGAAGAAAATCGTACGGGATGAAGGTCTTAATGAAATCTCAACACAATCTAAACAGACGGCACCTGGCTAGTCACAAACGGCATTCTTTCAAAACAAGACGAACCAAAGTTGGTTTTCAGAGCAGTACATGAAACATTGCGAAATCGTTTGTCTTTTTCTCTAATGAGACAAAACCTTAAATGACTCGATTGCCATTCCCTCGCTTGTTAACATGTTACATTTTGCGATGACAGCTGAATCAAAACATGACATGTGATACGAAATCATGAGTACAGAACACCTGTTGCTGGGAGACAAAATGCACGATCACATACTACGTTGTAGTTCTTCATTGGAGGGATGCGTAGAGCTCTCGGCTAGCACGCTGTTGGCCCAGCATTTGACTCTCCAACCAGCCAATGAAGAATTAGAGGAATTTATTTCTGGTGATATAAATTCATTTCTCGTCATAATGTGGTTTGGATTCCACAATAAGCTGTAGGTCCCGTTGCTAGGTAACCAGTTGGTTCTTAGCCACGTAAAATAAATCTAATCCTTCGGGCCAGCCCTAGGAGAGCTATTAATCAGCTCAGTGGTCTGTTTAAACTAAGATATACTTAACATACTATGTTATTATTAAAACGTATTACTACTTCTAAATTATGCTGTTAAGTTATCTAGATCAGTAACTCTTTTGATATCTAACATTACACTACATACGATATTTCAACAACTATTATTATTACACAGAACACATTATAGCTAGAATAGTAAATATATCAAAATCATGGAATGCTATACATATTACAAGGCAACATCATGAATATAATATATATATATATATATATATATATATATATATATATATATATATATATATATATATATATATACATATATATATATATATATATATATATATATATATATATATACATATATATATATATATATATATATATATATATATATATATATATATATATATACATATATACAGTATATATACAGTATATATGTGTATATATATACATATATATCATGACATTTTCAGTTATACGCCAGGGAATTTTTATGCTTACAAATGTGAAACAGCAAATACAATCCAACATCGAATTCAATAAATCTTTGGAATAATTTACACCCGAGACGAATTTTAGACATATTGATCGACGGTCTACCTGACCATTCGACTACCAAGGCAGATGCACTTATCACTCAATATTCCTCGTGGCCTCAACTTTTAGTGATATTGACATTACTTCCATATATCTGATTAATGATATTTGTTAGATCCTTGGATTGCTTCCATCGCTAAAGATTTTCTGAGAGATGGGACGGCTGTGCACATCTGGCTTTACTCCTTTCAATGGGAAATTTGTTCAGAAAACACACACACACACACACACACACACACACACACACACACACATATATATATATATATATATATATATATATATATATATATATATATATATATATATATATATATATATAATGTGTGTGTATATATAATGTATATATATACATATATTTAAATATATATTTATATGGATAAATTATATATATATATATATATATATATATATATATATATACACATATATTACATATGTATAAATTAATTATATGTATTTGTACGATACAGATATATATATATATATATATATATATGTGTGTGTGTGTGTGTGTATACATATATGTATATATATACATATACTGTACATACATACAAACATACATACACACACATACAGTAATCCCTCGTTTATCTGCTGTAGTAAATCCAAGGCTCTTCCGGATGTTGGCAATTTACGGATATGGTAACAAAACACTCTACGGATGCAAAACGTTAAGTTCGTAACACCTACTCTCTCGATACACTGTACAGCATGCGCTATATATGCTTATAAACAACACACAATACATTGTACTGTAGTTTATAGATGTAAAATCTTTAGTTCGTACATTTTTTCCTCATTTTTCACTATACAGTACTGTATATGTAAACTAAATGCTCATAAGCAAGAAACTAGATGTACTATGCACTGTACTGTAGAAATGCAAAATAGTTAATGGGTGCTTTTCCAATATTTTGTCAGAGTACCATATGGTAGAAATATGCACAGTACTGTATACTTACACTATATGCTTATAAACATCACTTAAAACACTTTTAAAGTACTGCAAACAAAGTAAAGACAAAACTCTCTCTCTCTCTCTCTCTCTCTCTCTCTCTCTCTCTCTCTCTCTCTCTCTCTCTCTCTCTCTCTCTCTCTCTCTCTCATCTATTAGCAATGCCGAACTGCTTATGTATGCCGGACTTTAAAAACTTGCAAGCAGGGTTTATAAATCCTCCCCTTCCTCCATCACTCACTCATGTTTCTCAGTAAGGTCATGAAGAGGCAAACTGATCTGGAGAGGCATTGAGGTGCTTGAAAGGTCTTTAAGGGCTGGCAGAGAGACATCAAATTCCTGACTGGAAGAACCTGGCACTCCAACAAAGACTGCCGAAACACTGAGTTACCAAAGAGGTGGATGGCAGTGGCTTGAGTGTATGGGGGTCAGAGGTCTGAAAGAGTTGTCGAGAGTACTGTGATTAAAAGAACAAAGATTCTGTTTCACAGTCACTGACCATTGAATTTCTTGAGCTCTTCAGCAAACCCCAAGGCCTTGGGGAAACAGTTGCAGTCAGTTTTGGGTCTCTCCATCAGCTTGATGAATATGTCCAAGACTCTCCACAAGTCCTTGTAGACTGGGGTTGAGTGCATGGTATAGACTTCTCGCCAGTGTCATCATCATCTTCAGGGGCTTCCTCCTTCATCTCACCAACAGCAACTGCAGCAATTATCTTGCTGTCGGACATCAGCTGAAAGTAACAAGTGCCACCATCATCATCCAACCACTCTTGTGTGTCTTACTCGGAAATGTTTCCACCTCCCTTTGAAAGCTGGGCATGAAAGTCATCGACATTACGCCTTGGAAGTCTATCAGGCCTTCTTCCCCCTTCAGGATATGTTTCCATGCAATCTTCTCAGTCCTTCCAAGCACCTGCGAATTGTAGATGGCAGACTTCAGCAAATAGTATCAAAAATTCTCCAGCCCTTGCTTCTTCTCCTCTTCATTTTCAAATACAACCATTACCTCCTCCAGGAACTGCCTCCAGTATAGCCATTTTGTTGCAACAATAACACCTTGGTCCATCCGTTGTGTGAGTGCAGTCTTATAGGAAGTTAGACATGACCTGAATATGACTTTCATCACCAACCTTCTGGTTCGTGGTAGGGTGTGTAGGTGCACTGTCCAGGAGGAGCAAAGACTTCCCCTGATGTTTAACAGTACCAAGGTCCTTTTGCTGATGAAAAATAACCTCCTTACAAAAGTGGTTATGGGATCAGTTGGAAATCACTGGGAGGCTATGTATTTACCATGCAGGGCATGAGGGTGCTTCTGATGTTCGTCTACGACTGTTTTACAATAGTGGCTACTAGAATGCTTTGCACATAACAAAGAAGCAGACATGCTTTGAAACCTTTCAACCAGATAAATTCTTTGGCTTCGCATCAGTCAAGGTGTTAGAAGGCAAGGAGCGATAGAATAGACAAGTTTCATTAGTTTTATGTAGCTTTAACTCAGAACATGGCCTTCTATTTTCATTAAGTCTTCCACCATCTGCTAAAATTCCTATTACCTCCTTGGAAGCATCCAAGGCTTTGCCATGAATCTTTTTGTTGCACCATGTAAGTGCAGCTCGACCAACCTCGCTGATGAAACCAGATCAAGGTCGATCGTTTAGCCTCCTCTTGCAGTGCTTGGCCATGGTCTTGTGGGTCTGACTCCTGGAAGTCTTCTTCCCAAAGTTCATCATATACTTCTTCAGCTTGTCATTGGCATTCTTGATGTCCTGCAAGGTAGACTGTGCCATGATGTGCTCACCATGATGCAAGTCAAAGACCAGCCAACCTTGATTCTCCCAACAATTTTCAGCTTTTGAAGTGCCAGCACCTTCCTTGCCTTGTTAGGAGTTGGTGGAGCCACACACACAATACGCAGCACTACACACACAAAGAAACAACACCTGTAATGCTGTAGGTAAACCTACAAAAGCCGCAAGTTTAAAGGAAGCATTGAAATAAAGGTTCACACGGTGTTTGTTTAATAACACCTGAACAAAGAAGTGTATGCCTTGCAAAGGAGCATTTGCATTTTTATGGGCAGCCAATGAAAGAAGAAATTCCTATAATGTCACAATGTATCTCTATCACCTACTCAAAAGTGATAAATATAATGGTGTTTAATTATGTCTTTGCATTTGAGCCAGTAGTGTGAAAGCTCTCTCACCCATGCAACTTCCACCAGACAGTTTTGTAATCATGAAGTATCTTTCTCAGCCACTCAAAAGCAATAAACAAATTGTCGTGTAAAAACTAGTTAAATACATTGTTGCTTTTAAGCCACTTACAGTCGTGAAAGCTCTCAAGCAGCCAAAGGCACAGCCCAGGCCTCCCCACTCAGCTCTCCTGGCCCTCCCAACCTAAACGGCTCACTCCAGCCTGCCCCCCCCAACAGAACACACAGCCACTCGAAAGCGATAGAGGACGCTTGAGGACGTTTTATATTATGTTGTTGCTTTTAAGCCAATAGCAGTCGTGAAAGCTGCCTTGCAGTTGAGGACCCTAACAGCCTTCCTCTCTCAGCTTTCCTGCAACCCACCTCATCAATATCTTTTTCCTGCCTGTGCAGCATTGCCAACCTTACAGACGGCTTTTTACTCATTTTTTGTGTATTGTTTTTATTATTTAATGTATGTGATATAAGAAAATTTTAGAGGGACAAAATTTGTTGGAATAGATCGAGGTTGTAAATAGGTTAATGTAGGTGAAAGAATAGTTAAGAGTGCTCTGGGCTAAAAATGGAAGATGATAGGTAGTGAAAAGCGTTTATAATTCGGCGGTAAAGAGTAAAGTGGAGAGGGAGACTGAAAAGCACTAGAGTATGTGCAAGACTGAGGTATTTCGAGCATTAATGGGGTTTGACACTGTGCTTATAAGCCTTACAGTATGTTTATGTATATGAAGCAGTTAATATTATGAAAATTTTCTCCAAAGAGGACATAGCCATGATTCAGACTAATACACATACACACTTACATATATGTATATAAAGTACATACACACACACACACACATATATATATATATATATATATATATATATATATATATATATATATATATATATATATATATATATATATATATATATATATATGTGTGTGTGTGTATATATATATATATATATATATATATATATATATATATATATATATATATATATATATAATATATATGTATATGTATATATTGTCATAAACTGGGTCCTTGGTGTAGGAGGGAATTGGAACAGTTTATTATTATAGACTGCCTTCGTACCAAGGGGGGCCCGAGTTTATGAATAAAAGGAGAACTACTGGGAACTCACCTTAGAATCTTCCTGGATTCACGTAAACAATGAAGGTTGCCATTTGGAATTAGAATTCTCTTACAGTGAAAAAGGGGTTTATTTACAGAGAATGAGGCAAATATGCAAGACCAAAAGAAGAATGTAAAATGCAAACAATTTACAGACACATAAATTACATACAATAGAGCAATAATGCAGTAATTTGCAAATAAGCAATGTAAATATGAGGGACCACAGATACAACAATCCCCGTTATAACAAGTGACTCTGTTATGTTAAAATGCATCAATTCACAGACAGTAATACATTGGAAGGGGTGAACTCCAGAGTAATGGCCATCAGTTAATTAAGATGATTTCGGTGTGGGCAACGGATTCTTGCAATCAGGCTGCGACCAGGAATGGTTGCAGAGTTGGATGGCAGTCATGCAATGGTCGGGCATAGATTTGCGGACTGGACAGGTTAAGATGGCTCCTGTAAGAGAGGTCAGGAGTTAGTACAAACACGGAAAAGGAAGGAAATCTCCCTTGCTATTAATTACAAAACAGATCTCCGCACGGGGGAGGATCAAACACTTATATCACTTAAACTAATTTGCCCTTAATTTGCACTATGGAGGGGATATTTGAATACTTATCACTGAATCATATTTAGTTGATATCAAAGCAAGTCATGGGGTGATTCACGGCTGCTTGAAGTAGGGTGACTTAACAAAGGGACTGCTTTTTGCTGGAGGAAGAAAATTGAAGTTTGAAGAAAGGAAATATCAAGGAATTTCAGGGGGGAGGGAAAGGGCTTGCTTACTGACTAATTGCGGTCAACATACCTGGGCTTGCAGATGTGTGCGCTAAACATGAGAGACTTGGCCGGTTACCGAAGTTAGTTTCCACCAGCGTAAAAAGGAAGGAAGCTCCGGACTTGCGTCTGGGGCTGGAGTAGTCTGCCGAGTGCGGTGCTGGGGAAACAGAGTTCGTATTCCACTTGTTGTTTGGTTCAAAGCCTCAGCCCAAGTCAATCTGCAAAAGTCATACAGCCAGCAAAAGAGGGAAGGAAAAAAGTGGTCTTAAGATTAAGTACTTAGATGTTAAGTTCCCACCTCTCTCAGCCTGGCTACGTCCCCATGCACATAATGGCCTAGCTACTCCCATATCGCGTGATGGGGGTCAAAGGGGGGTCCCTATTGTCCACCCCAGGTCAGCTGAGGTGGGAGGCTATCTCTACATGAGTGGAAAAACAGGCACTTACCACTTTGCTTTAGTTCAAAATATGCTTGATCATGTTTTCTTGGCACTACAGTCAAATGAAAGGTGAAAATGCTTCACGAAATAAATTACTCACTGGCTGCTAGATGAGGGAGGGATAAATTCTTAAGAATATATATGTGTGTGTGTGTGCATGTGCATGCATGTGTGTCTGTTTGCTTGTGCTTCTCATAATGTGTATGAAAGCCTTAAGGATAGATTAATTGTGGAGCTTTTTTAAAGTGACAGGAGTTAAAAACTTTATCAATACAGAGGTGAGATATTGTGAAATAATCAGTATAGGCGATAAGGTTAATATCAGTATTTGGGGGTAGTTTTGTTACCGGGTAAATGGGAGGAAATTGGTCGGTGACAAGGATCTACAGATTAGAAATTCTTGCATTAAATGAAAAAGGAAACCGTTTAATAGTGGCGTTGAAACCGATTGGCTTAAACAACCAAGCTAAATGTGCTTGTAAGACAGAGGTGGTTGGCTCAGTATGTGCAGGATGGTTGATGTGTGCTAATGAGTCAGTTGTGCAGGGGTGGTAGATATGGCGGTTCTCTGCACATCCTTAATTCAGCGATTAAATTGTTATTATTAATGTATTAGTGATTGTTGTTTTGCTTTTTCTTTGGGCTGCTATCAGACAGAGACAACGGCTTATAGATAAATACAAAAAATATATCTCTGAATGTAAACATAGCATCCATACATAATGAGATAGACTGTATCTCTATATGTGAGCATAACAGACAGCCTTTGGCTGTTGTCTGCATTTATATCCCGATGAAAGTCTGGTGCCGAGAAACCCGGAAAAATAAAAGAAAAAAAGGTCAAAAGTGAAACTAACATGCAGTTGAGGTAGCAGGTATTAGGTGTAAGTGCAGGAAAGGATTAAGCGATTTACAAAGCTTTTTTTTTAGTAAACAAACAGCAATCCAGTGCATCCGGCTTACGATTCAGTTTTAAAAGCTAAAGATCAAAAGTCATTCGCAAGCTTAAAACTGCGACGGAGGCCACTGAACGTTTGCTCCCGCGTAAAGGAATTTGAGCGAGGCGAGAAGATTGGGAGTTTTATTGCTGTGGTCATTCCAGCAGACTCATGTCGTATTTGAATAGGAATCATGAAAAGGAAAAATTAACCCCCTTTTTTTTGTCAGTGCTGCACTATGAATGGAATCGTTTTATGTGGAAGGCGAGTCTTGGAAAACCAAGTAAAACAAATGCAGTATTTTATTTTGACTGATTTCAAGTGGTATTTTTTTCTTTTTAGGTGAATTATTTCATAGGAAGGCATGTTCAGTTGTGTAATTGCACAAACAGTAGTCGAATTGATGTAAAGTCAAAACTTAAGTAACCATGATTTAATCAAATACATAGGCTATTAGCAAAAATTATGCTTTCCACAGTTACGTGTTTCCTACTGAAGAACATAGATTTGAAATTCTTTTTCCCTGGTCGAAGAATGAGTAGAGAATCTACAAGTTCCCAGTCCTCCTGGACCTGCTTTGTATATTAATTTGCTTTCCACATTACATATAAAAACTAACACTTTTAAGTTGAAGAGTTTGGTCATTCTTAGCACTTTAAACTATTAGGCTCCTATAGAAACATATCGGTACTTTCCTGTATTCTAAAGCGTAAAGTGGTAGAATTCTCACCTCTGCTGCGAGACCAGTTGGAGGTCAAAAGTTGTAGGAGTATTCATGCAAGGCAGTTTCTTGGGAATAAATAAAATGTGACCTTTGGTTAGAACTTACCCGAACAAAAGCTGCTGCAGAGTTCCAATGATTTTCTTCAAATTTTCAGGAAAGTGAGTAGTAATCTACGTGCATTTTTTATATATATTTTTATTAAAGCAACTGTGCAGTTCTCTAAGTTTACGAACAAAAATCTTTTCTGATTACAATACGGACCCATAAAATAAAGAAAATTCCAAAAATATTGTTCCTGCCAGCCACATTTGGAAAAGATAGTCTTTCAATATGTTTGGCTCATCATGCGTCACCATTTGTGTTATTAGTTTAACATACTAATTCCATCCTGACAGTTTTCTTTCCACAGAATAATTATCTTTATCTGATCGCTATAGATAAACTGTGACCAAGGATGAGTGTACCCTCAATTTATTTTAAGGACTGCGTTAAATATTACTCTGATGTGTTTGTCTGATATTTCCATGTGAATTACCCAAAGCACTTTGGTAGGACAGTAGAAAGTTGTCATCACCTATGAGTTCTAATGATTTTTGTAAGGGATAGAACTTTGAGGTTCAAAGCTTGTCAAATTCCCAGCTCACTAAACCTCACTGGTATTGGCTGTTATATTCACTCCATAGAAGCTTCCTTGTCTGTAAAGCATAAAACATCTAGAGGTTCAACTAGTAACTTTTATGAATGCATCTTGTTTTCAGTGCAAAGTCAATTGGACTTAATCTCAAAGGAATTGATATACCCGCCTGTTGAAGGATGAGTCTCTAAGGATAAGGAAAATTATAAGTTGGGGAGCTGTTCTGAAGCCTGACATTACACTAGAGTAAAGTCCAGTAGAGCCGCAGTACGCTGGCTGTTGATTTCCTTAAGTCATAAAGTGACGACTGGTGGCCTGGCTGATGTTCCTATAATACTTGCGTAATACTAAAGATAGGTAAAGGATTTTTTTTATCCCGTTTCAGTTCGTTTTATCGTTTGCCAGTGAAACATCATATATTTGTTTTAGGAGGGAACGAGTCATGTCCATCTATGGACTCTCTCTTAGAAAAAAAAATGAGACAAAGATGAGATGTGAGGATAAGAAAAATGGAGGGATATGCCTTTCACTGACATAGAGCAGCTTAAGATGGGCCAAAGAATTTCAAGGAGAGTATATAACTGAAATCAGCATTTTGTTTTTATTTATTTTTTTACTAAAGACTCATGTTCCTCTCTTACAGAAGACGGAAAAATTAAACCGATTCGTTTCAGCTTGTATTGCTACCCCAGTGTTCTGTTATTGGTTCGTGTTAAAGACGAACAGTTTTGGAGTCGTTTACATGGGCTCATTGTGGAAAGCGTTGGTTTCTTCGTTTGTCTTCTCAAAGTACGACTGATACAAAACTTTGCCTCGTTTCTTTTTTTTTTTTTTTAAGTAACGTAGTCATAAATGTTATTAAAAATCTGATCAATTTAATGTTAAGAAACCACCCATGATTAAATTGAATGTTAACAGCGACTTATACTAACTCATTCACTCCATCTCTGTAAGCAAATACTGTACTATTTTTCTAAGAGATTTGTTCCTTTTTAAGGGCCTTTGAGAATTAATCGCCTGCCAAAAGAACATTCTTTTCACGGGGAGAAAAAGATTAACTCTGGGATTTCACTAAATGATCTTAACAGCCTTCCATCCAGCACAAGTGAATTTCGTAAGAATTTCCAAGTCATCAGTAATCAGTCAGTCCAGCATAAAGCATTTCGAGAGTTGGAGCCTTCAGTCAATCCCCCTCGAACATTTTAACTCTTATAAGATTCTGTCATATTGGTGTATAAATTCTCGACGGAGATGTGAGGTAGTGAATGTGGAAGCGAAGTGCCCGTCCTTGCTATGGATTAGATTTCTTTCCTTGAAGATTTTATTCCGTTTTGGCTGTACAATAACAAAGGTACGGTAGTACACACAGAGTGCAAGTACATATGTGCACATGAACGTGTATATGAAAAAGAAAAAGAAAGCACCAGTATGATCGGATAACTTCCCATTTAAGATTTGTTTAAGGATACATACACGCTAACAGTGCGTGAGAGAGAGAGAGAGAGAGAGAGAGAGAAGTTTTAGTAGAGCTCGAGACACCATTTCGGTATTTGATCGACTGCTGATTTTTAATGGCCTGCTTAAACTCAAATGGACCAGCTCGATATTGATGATAGAGTTGTACGTGGATAGTGTCGAAAAGGCCTTCCATTTAGTATCACTACTCTCGAGGAAAAAACGTCTTAAGAGACGTTATTTATGGTGGACTTTTTTGTTCTTATGTAAAGAGAGAGAGAGAGAGAACAGGGAAGGAGGAAGGTACCAGTGTTTCCATGATTCAAAACTTAGTAGGATAGGAAGTTAGATAGATAGATGTGGGAGATGGGAATGTGCGAGGATCTGGTAATAAGGAATATTTTGCTCTAGTTGCATATATGAGTAAAGTGCATTATTCATTTTGTCATCCTTATATTTTAGTTCATATATTCATATAATTTTTATGATTAGTTATTGACGTGATTTGCGATTTGCACTATAGTTTTAATTGGATTTTTTGTTTTAAGTATCGTGGTACTATGGGCCTTTTGTTTTGTTAGACGTCTGATCAGATTTCCAGTAAGTTGATGAGTTTCTACGACAGTGTTAATTCTCTGGTACCGAATTTCCCCTTGGATGTAGAAATGCGAGTTTGTCTAGTTCGTTTTTGGGATTCAGTATTTTCCACATTACCTCAGATTTATTCATTACATTATTTAGCTAAGGTTTGATATTTTTATCTTTTATCCTGTTTGTTAATGTACTACTTGCAAAGGCCTATCAGTTGGCAGCCAGGGATCTACACCCGATCTAACCCAAGACAGAAAAATGAAGCATAAGTTATGCCATAATTTTTCCCATTGTGATTTTATATCATTCCTTAATACAATGTTAACTGAATCTTGTGTTTTATGGAGAACATTCAGCGAAAAACTAATGATAGGAAGTATATTAATTTTTTTACAGCTGTTATTGACTGAGAGACTTACTCAAAATATGATGTGTTTGTAACAAATGACCATTTCAAGTACTGATTATTATTCACATATAGTTTCTAGAAATTTAGAAACTATTTGCCATTGTAATATGCTCAAACATACATTCTTATAATTTTCATTAAAGTTCGATGTTAAGCTTTAACGGCATGTTATAAACATTTAGGTATTTTGTCAACCTTTTTCTGTTTTCCTTAATTCCAGTCAGGTTTCCTCCTTAAAGAATGGCCTCAAAATAATAAGTATTATTATATATCCTGTTAGTTGGTTTTTTAACGTTACAAAGAATTAATATCTTGTTATATTTTCAGGCAATTTTTCACCAAGTTAATTTTTTCTGTGGGACAACAAACTTTTGAAAAATGAAGAGATAAACTCTGAAGAGTTGAGTAGAAACTTTCCTTAGAAATTAATTTTCTTTTAACAGCAGCAAACTGCGAAATTTATACAGAGCGTTCATTGATTATTAAAATACAGACAATCGAAATCTTTTTAGCTTCCGGCACTCATTGTGCTCACTCATTTCAGAACTCCGGGACTTGACTTTTGCAGATTCTTATGATATTCTTGTACTTATGATGGGCGTCGGTTTGCTGTTTGAAGAGGAAAACCGTTCGTTATCGCAAAAAAAGTTCTGTAGGAACAAGATGCAGACTGGTTTATCATTAAAGGGACAGTCTTTGTATGAAATATAAAATGACTAAGTTTCAGTAACATTTTCTATTTAGTAAATGAATTTGGAACAAAATACGTTAACAATATTAAAATCCTCATATCCACTGAAAGGGTTATTTAAAGTTTCATTCTTAGTATTAAGCATCAGATAGCCCAAATTTGACAAAATCAAAAAAGGGTTCAGGCATTCCCATCCGGAGCGACGTATGGCGAGCGTTCCTCTCTCCTGGCAGAGATCTTCTAAGAGGTCGTCCAAAGCAAAGAACGGCAGCACTTTGCACAAGGAGAGACAAAGTCGTCGGTGAAGGGAGATGCTTTTGGAAGACTAGGAAGCAAAGATAAATGCTAATGAGAACCGGAAGGAAACCTATGTATAGGGGGAAAGGAACTTTGGATAGTTTACCGCGCGATCTACTAACGAAAACATGACAGGTGAGGGTCAGTGGGGCAAACTGACTTCAGAGAAACGAGGGGACTTGGGAGAAAAAGCGACTGTAAAAGATGCAATGTTACCAAAGCGCCTTCAGTGCTATATTTTTAGAAAACATCTTTCAGTTCTCGAGACATTAGGTGTTACCTCAAATATTTCTATCTATCTATCTATCTATCTATCTATCTATCTATCTATCTATCTATATA
>NC_089790.1:34044578-34059578 GCF_040412425.1 Macrobrachium rosenbergii
ATCAATTCTGTAGATCATCCCAGTTTTATCAAGAGGCTGTTACAGAACGTCTTGTGGTCTCCCTTTGTGGTCTACTGAATTGTTATCAAAAAGCAGTAGCTTCAGTTCTATTATCAGGAAAGGCTCAGTCTGATCCAAGTCCATCGCCATCAAGTCACCCACAATCCCCATCTTCTGCAATGGAAACACAGCCAAGAGCATCTGCCTTCTTCATTCTAGTACCATACCCTCAACCTCCTCAGTGTTATCTTCAGAGTCTGTCGTGTCCCTCAGGTTGCACCTAACCCATGATTTCAACATCTATGGTGTATTATACAGTACTGCATTGATTATGTACATTTAACGTAAATTTTTAACAATATTGTTAGTGGGTAATGTATTGGTAATCTTAAAGTACTTCTTTCGAGTTAAAAAGTTTATAGTTTTTATTTAACTGGTTTTTTTTATATACAGTAATGTATGAATATTGGTAATAGGGAGAAGGCATAAAAATGGATGCTATCATAGCTGTTGTTGGTGTATGTACAATGCCCTTACTCTACTAACCTGCAATGTGTAATTATAAAGTAAATAAGTACAGTAATATAGTACTGTTCAGTGATTTTAGTTGTACTCAGCAGATATGTATAGGTATTTATAGGTGAAGTGTCAAATGATTTCTCACCTATGTATATTTTTGTTGTTACGTTCGGCGATTCGTGAGCTAAATCGTGAGTGTTTGTATTTGCCACTGGTACAATGTATAGACTGAGAGTCAGCCATAGGGACAATGCAGTAGGCAATACGTAATTTTTACTCGTGGTTTACGGTTTAAATGTTCATTGTAGCTTGATATTCTGTACCTCTTGATTCAGGGTAACTTACTGTTGTGCATGACCAGCTGTATTGCATTTAACAGGACGAATGTTTTATCTTGGGTATTCTGTTGGCTATAGTTCTGTAACGTTATTGGAATGTTTCTTTATTTTAATACTAGTTAGTGATATTTGAGCATTTTGGCCTTGTTCTTAAGTCTCCTTAAAATGCTTAATACGACAGTCGTACTAAAATCTATTGCAAATTTACTGTTACACAGATATTTACTGACAAACGTTGTTACCCACTTGGACTTTCTCTAAGCTCTCCGTTTCGAATTTTAAATGAGCGAGCTCCCAATTGAATTTTATTTGTCACAGTGCATTGTTGATAAGGGTGACCGGTGTATTTGAAAAATCTTTTTTATTTTCTTCCGGAAATGTGGGCACCAGCACAATGCTGAAAGCTGGCAGGTTCTTTTGTTCGAAGTTTCACCAGTTAAGTGGGACTTTGGAGTTCAGGTGTTGCTGAAAAAAACTGGTGACAGCTTCTTATTCATGAATCCTTTGGCGCAGACGTGTAACTCTTGCTCCTTGGATTATTTTGGAATATTTGAATTTTTTTTATTGTGTTTTGAATGTTTCTGACATTCATTTTGATAAATTAATAGTTTAAAGATATTGGAATCCTTACTATCATATAGTTTCGGGGGACCACAGTGAGGAACCGGTTTTTTTGCGTGGTGGAAACTGCAAAAGAGTGAAATATTAATGACACATGTAACAACCTCACTTTACATCTGCAGTGTCTGATTCTGCTTAAGGTAAGATTTGTTGAAAGTTTTTAAAATGACACCACGCCCTAGTTTAGTAAGGACCTGATGACCTAGGTTATGTTAGTGGAGGGCCTCCAATTGGGGGTGAAGCCCCAGGCGAGGTAATGACCAGCATCCTAGGTTAGGTTAGGTGTGGTTGAGTTGGGTTGCAACCTTGTTCATTTTAATTTGCAGTACCCTTGTTTAGGTACTGGCAAAGCTCCTCTGCTTGGTAAGGTCCCAGTACCATAGGTTTGGTGAGGTTGCAACTCTATTATTTACTTTAATTTACAATTCCCCTGGTTAGGTTAGGCTGGGGCTCCACTTGGTAAAGCCAACACCCCACCAACCCAGGCCAGATTAGTAACTGGCTCCCCAAGTTAGGTTAGATTAAGTACAACCTTGTATTTTACTTGTGTTGTCCCCAGTTCACAAATATATTGCGTCTCTTATAACATGAAAAACACCACTTTCCCATTCTGGTCTCCCCAAAATTGCAGGATGTGTTGGGTGGGAGGCAGTAGCATGATGACTTGGAGTTCTCTAAAACTACTAATTAGTCACCAAAATGAAAATCAGAAATGTCCAAAGCACTCATTAAAACAGACGCAAATCATATTTTGAACTCCGGAATGTGAGTATGGTTTAAAGTGTCATCATTGCTTTGGGAAATAGTAATAAAAAAATTTTTTTTTCTTGTTGTATGTGGTGATACTGAACAACATTTGCCAAACTTTTTTGAGGGCTCTACTGACTAAGGTATGTGTGTACATTAGGCTATGCCCTGCCAGGATTAGGACACATTTTGGGGAGAAAAGCCTTGCCAACTTTTCAACTAAAGGATGACATTATGTTTATAACATTATCTTGACTATTTAAGAAGGTGATTATATTTTTCGTTAATAATTTACTTTACTGTACTTGTATTTCGGTTCTATAAAGCTAGTACCTTGATGGAATTTGTCAGGTTTACTGACTTAATGTAATATGTAAACGGTAGGTTTTTTCTTTGCAAAGTTAGTCTCGTGTTTTGACTAAGCTAGCATAGGCCAAGGGTTAAGAAATATAGAGTATAGTTTTTCAAAAACTTTACTCACTATATATATATATATATATATATATATATATATATATATATAATGGTCTATCAGTTATTCAAAACTTTACTCACAAATATATATATATATATATATATATATATATATATATATATATATATATATATATATATATATATATATATATATATATATATATATATATATTATATTTATATATATGTATATCTATATTTATATATATAAATATTTATATATTTATATACAGTATGTATATATATATATATATATATATATATATATATATATATATATATATATATATATATATATATATATATATATATATATATATAACTCGATGGCTCAGTCGACGTTACAGCAGCAGCTTCGACTAATTATCAGAGAGGTCTGTATTGTCTGGTTCAAAAATATCTGAGGCACCATGACAAGCCGACGCTGATCAGAGAGGCAGACACTTTGCTATCCGTGTAGACATCCCGGGATTATATATGTAATCAACGGATAGGTTTGCTTTAAAAAGCAAAATGGATGTTACAGACTAAAATACACACACAAAACAAAGCCACTACAACACCTTCTAAAAACATAACAAACATCTCACACGCCTCAACTTGCAAACCATACCCGTGGATGGTCATTTTTGATTTAACTTCTCCCTGCTGCTGGGAAGAAAGGGCGTTGGGTCTGGTATGATACATGAAACATATAAAATTCGTACCCAAACCTGGGTATCTCCAAGGGATGTCAGGCAGGGCAGCTGATCGAGACCACAGGTCTACCCCAAAGCCAAATCAAAACGTCCTTCAAAAGAAGGCATCTAAAAATTGCTTACCCCATACAAAAAATGGGAATAAAAGCACATTAAAAGAAAAAGAAGAAAGATATATATATATATATATATATATATATATATATATATATATATATATATAGATATATATATATATATATATATATATATATATATATATATATATATATATATATATATATATATATATATATGTGTGCATTGACTTGTTATTATTAAGCAGTTATCAACATATTCGTGGGCTCTGGGATAACAAAACTTACATCCTTATGCAGAAAATCTCTCCTCAGTATCAGCTACCCACATACTTACTCAAACACACACACAATATATATATATATATATATATATATATATATATATATATATATATATATATATATATATATATATATATATATATATATATATATATATATATATATTATATATTATATATATTATATTTATATATATATATATATATATATATATATATATATATATATATATATATTGTTACATGGGTCATTTAGCTGATGAGTTTAATTGTTACTTTAAAGAATTTATATTGCCTTGCTTAACCTAAGACCCACGTAATCCTATCAGTTAAGGCTGAAAGTTACCTGAAAAGAAAGACAGATAGGGTAATATAACTAATTTAGGTCGCCAGTTGAGATAGATTACTGAATATAGCGATTTATTCAGAACACATGAGCTAAATCAGCAACATTGCTCAAACCACTAGTTCAACAATGAATTATATTAACTGATTTCTTATGGGAGCTAGCAACAGCTCCGACTTCATCCTACTTCAGACACAAGATATTTCAACATAAAGGAGTGAATAATGCAACGGCTTGGGGCCTTTTGTGATGCGTCTGTAAAGCAATTGCAAGCATGTGAATTGAGGATCTTGGTATGAAGGATGTTAATTCTTCTCCAAACAGATGCTGGCCAGGTCCAGTACTTGCACAATTCTGGAAGAGACATATCTAGATAACATTCCAGTATCAAAAGAGCTCTCACCTGTCATTAATTGACTGCGAGGGATGAATCTTAGATCAAGATTATTACTTTAAAACCGTGGGGGATAATTTATGCAATTCCACTAGCCAACAATAATTGTACTTAGTATATTTCACTTCATAAATGGCATAGGATTTGCTAGGATTTGCTTAGTCAGTGACTGTTTAAGAGAGGGAAACCTGAAACATGAAATTGGGAGTTTAAGATGAAGGGAAATAGAACTGTGAATAATTGTCACCTTCAGACTTACCGCTGGAATAGATAATGCAGTGATCAATTGCATCAAAGTCCTTGGTCCATTGGGATGGCAATTCTCCTCCTGAATTTGAGACTGAGACAAAGGTTAAGTGGGCTGCCCGAAACACTTCTGGTTGGGTTGGGAGCTACGCTGCTTCTGCCCTTTGAAGCTTGGGGAAGCTTGGGTCGCCACTGGTCTCTGCTCCTCTCACAAGCCAACTTGGTGTGGGTGCAGTTATCGTCTGTGGAATGACAAAAAGCTTGCCAGTATAAAGGTCATAGAAAAGTGAACCTAAGGTACAATCTATCTAAGGGTGGTCCTAGCAAAACTATATCCTGTCTGACATGCCTCTAATCTAAAATTCCTATCCCTTTTGACGGTTGGGCTTTGGGCACAACACCAACTGCTCGCTTGCTTCCCTACCTACAGTAGTATGCCCTCTTACTTTAACAAAGAGAAAGCTTTATTATATTTTGATTAAATCAAGGAAGGGAGGTCGAACGGCTGTTACGAATATTTATAATAGCTCCCTCCCTTAAAAAGGCCTTCACTCTCTTTCAGGCGTGAAGGTCTGTACTAAGTAAGCTGTTTGCCTCGGTTACTTCACTCTTTTCCCCTGAATGGGATGTGAGCTTTAATCACTTGCTTTGTACAGACTCCTAACACTACTTAAAGGTGCTTACGGATATTTACGTGCTACCTCTGATAATAGTCATATTCAGTCCTAGCCAAATAGTACATTCAATTGTATCTTTTATGAAATAACATGTTAGAACACTGCCATAGTACCAACGTCAAGGACAGTAAACTAGCTAAGTTACAATATTCTTACAAGTATACAATGTCCCACACTAGAATTTGCAATCACAGTAAAAAAAGATATAATCTGAGTTCTTTAAGTGAGTCTTTCTTTATATGGAAAATGCTTGCCTCAACTGAGGTATTGTGCCATGCATGCCATGAGCTCAGTGGCTCTATTCACAATAGTTACAATTACTGGCTTCACAATAAAGATATACTTAGTGGTTACTACTGCTCATTGCAAGGTTTAAATAACAAGGTTACTATTACTACTTACTCAATCTGGTCTAGGCTGTTACTAAGACAGAGATCACGCTGGCTACCTCCTCTGGGCATGAGCCAGGATCACTCAGAGATGGAAAGGCCACTGTGCCAAGAGGGCACAAGTGCCAGGATGAGCTCTTGGCTCTTGCAACTACTTGGCTCTCTTCCACCCCTTCTTCTTCAGGTTCCTCCAAGGCCTGTCTATGTCAGTCCTAGGAGGTGATGAGGGCACTGACTCTGGGAAAAGGCCAAAAGGGCTAGCGGGTACGAAGTCAGGGGTAACCTCAGAGGCCACAGGAAGACTCCCTACTCCGGCTGCTGTGACAGCCAGAGCAAAAGCGGTCTCATCCTCTGCATCTGGGGAGGCCAGCTCCTGGTCTCCCAGAGAAGGTGTAGCAGTTTGATACACCAGGGGTTCATCCTCTGGGAACGGATTTGGTGAGGAAGAAGTGGCAGGTGCTGGAGGCTCACAGGTTGCTAAGATTAGTGCTGTGACGGGTCCTGGATCTCCTGGAGGAGGATCCATCTGATGATCTGGATCTGGCACAGGGTCCAATTCTTGTGGTGGCTCAACATCCAAGACGGACAGAGCGTGGCACTGCTCAGAGCTCATAAGTGGCACTGGCAGAGATTGATGGTCAGGCATTCCTCACAAGGGGTCTGGAGGTGCAATACCTCGTGGATGGTTTGAGTTGGGCTGAGACAGAGATTCCTGTCCCAGCTGGAGGTCAAAGCCTCTTGGAGAGTCTTGATTTTGGGTGTCCGCTGGGCATTGCTTATTTGGGCAGCCCTCCCAATTAGTGGAGTGGCCCGTCACCTTGCAGACTTTACAGCGGTACTGCTTCCCTTGAGTGTCCTTTTGTGGAGAGGGAGGACCTTGTTGCTGGCCATCCTTTTGTGGAGAGGGAGGACTAGGCCTGGAATTGCTTTGCGGTTGCCCCTTCCTCTGACCACTTCGGCAGGCAGAAGGTGGTTCTTCTTCTTTTGGTGGCACACCAGTCAAAGTGGCTGTGCTTTGAGTTGGTGATCTTACAGTCTGTTGAGGAGGTATCGTTGCTGGGAAGTGGTGTTGGGGAAGGGCTTTCCCAGAGGAGGTCCTGACCCAACAGGAAATCCACTCCGGGCCTGTTTCCATTCACCATGCCAAGGCGGTGAGGTAGCGTGCCCCAAGGTGTCATGACCTGGAGTTTGACTGTGGGAATGGTTTTGGTATGGCCCTCTACCCATTTCATCTCCCACCGAGTTTTCTCATCAACTGTGGCACTGGCTGGCACTTGGGGCCTGGCAATCAGGCTAACATTGGCTGCAGTGTCTACCGTGACTGGTGGGGCCACAGGCAGGCTAAAGCCATTAAGGGGTGCCACCAAGATGTACTGGGTATCCAGCCTCTCAGGGTAAAGTATCTTCTGCAGAGAATGAGGTGCTTATCAAGTTGACAAATTTGCTGGCTGGGACATGATTTGGACAGGCCAGATGTCCAGCACTATAGTGGCCAGCAGCACCACAGGATTGGCAAGAGCCTTTTGTTGGGGTTCAACTACCTGTGGTGATTGTTGGTGGAGAAGGTTGAGTGGAAGTAGAAGGGGAGGAGTTCTGGTTGTTGGTAGAAGGCTGCTTATTGTTGCCCAACTTGTAGCGGCAATCAGATTTCAGTGTGCCCCACCTTCTTACAGTGGGTGCATGTAAGCTTGCTAGGCAGTCCGTTCTTTGGGCAAGTCAAGCCTGAGAGTTGCCCAGGGGGCACTATGTGCCGCTGAGATGTGCTGTGGGACTGATTGTAGGTTTCCCAAACTTGATTTTGGTTGCTTTGGCCCTCGTGGGTGACTAGTTCCTAGTACCACCTGTGTTACGTCCTTTCCTGCAGAGGGAGGAAGGCTTTTATGCTTGAGTCTGGATAATAAAAGAGCCCACTTGTGGCACACAGTTTTCAATAACTGTGGTTAATCTTAACTTATCCTCCTCTATCTGTGGGACAGAGGTGTTTCTTTTTATTGTTTTATTTTAATTAATTATTCCTATGTCAGCCCTATCTTTCAATGAAGACGATGCACATACACTTCTGAGCTATCTTAAAAGCTAATTAAATGGATAAAAGAAATGGAAGAGAGAGAGAGAAGTATCCAGCAAGGAAAGTTTGCACTGCTTAAGTAAATAAGGAAAACTGTAAATGCACATTAGCAGGTTTCTTTTTTTTATTAAATACTTCTTACTTTGTCTGTGTTAGGTATGGTTGTCTTGCCAATATTAGTGTCCCCTATTAACATTCCCTTCTATATTCTTAGGATGATAAGTATGGTTAAATTATGAGTTAAAAAATTTAATATGCATTAATCATTGGCCGGCGAATAGCAAGTTATTAAATCTTGACTTGGTAACGTATTACGACCTTGACTGGTATGCAGTTGTGGCTCGGTATTTGAAACACGGTAAACATTTCCTTATTATTGTAAATTATAAATTATAGCTGCTCTCATTTAATGCACACTTTCCTACCTACTCTTCTCATTATTATAACATTGGTTTTCTTAATATTACTTACCTTGGCCTGTATCCTTGTTTGGGAGAATTTAACATGAAATTAATATGATCTGACTTTTTATCCTTAAATTAATTCGTATTTAATCTGATTCCAAGTTCTTTATCTCTATTTAGAGAAAGCTACTTCTAATCCCAGAGATATCGGCAAGGGGTCAACACTGTTACGTGGGTCATTCGGCTGATGAGGTTAATTATTACTTTAAGGAATTTATATTGCCTTGCTTAACGTAAGACCCACGTAATCCTATCAGTTAAGGCTGAAAGTTACCTAAAAAAAAGACAGATAAGTTAACATAGGTAATCTAGGTCGCCAGTTGAGAGGAAATTACTGAATATAGCGATTTATTCAGAACACATGAGCTAAATCAACATTACTCAAACCACTTGTTCAACAAGGAATATTATTAACTGATTTCTTACAGGAGCCAGCAACAGCCCCGACTTCGTCCCACTTCGGACACAAGATATTTCAACATAAAGGAATGAATAACGCAACGGCTTGGGGCCTCTTGTGACACGTCTGTAAAGCAGTTACAAGCACATGAATTGAGGATCTTGGTATGAAGGATGCTAATTCTTCTCCAACCAAGATGCTGGCCAGGTCCAATACTTGCACAATTCTGGAAGAGACATATCCAGATAACATTCCAGTATCAAAAGAGTTCTCACTTGTCATTAATTGGCTGCAAGGAATGAATCTTAGATCACGAATATTACTTTAACACTAGGCAACAATAATTGTACTTAATATATTTGACTTCATAAATGGGATAGGGTTTGCTAGGATTTGCTTAGTCAGTGACTGTTAAAGAGAGGGAAACTTGAAACACAAAAATGAGAGTTTACGATGAAGGGAAAGAGAACTGGGAGTAATTGCCACCTTCAGACTTACTGGTGGAATAGATAATGCAGTGATCAATTTTATAACTAGTCCTTGGTCCATTGGGATGGCAATTCTCCTCCCGAATTCGAGACTGAGACAAAGGTTAAGTGGGCTGCCCGAAACATTTCTGGTTAGGTTGGGAGCTATGCTGTGTCTGCTCTTTGAAGCTTGGGGAAGCTTGGGTCGCCCCTGGTCTCTGCTGCTCCCACAAGCCAACTTTTTGTGGGTACAGTTATCGCCTGTAGAATGACAAAAAACTCACCAGCACAAAGGTCATAGAAAAGTGAGCTTAAGGTACAATCTATCTAAGGATGGTCCTAGCAAAACCTATCCTGTCTGATATGCCTCTAAACTAAAATTCCTACCCCCTTTGACGGTTGGGCTTTGGGCACAACAACTCCTGCTCGCTTGCTTCCCTACCTAGTATACCCTCTTATTTTAACAAAAAAAAGTTTTTTTTGTATTTCGATTAAATCAAGGAAGGGAGGTCGAACGGTTGTTACGGATATATATATATATAGTATATATATATATATATATATATATATATATATATATATATATATATATATATATATATATTTATATATATATATATATATATATATATATATATATATATATATATATATATATATATATATATATATATATATATATATATATAATTTCACCTTATTCCTTTCCTCCTTGGAGGCTCCCGAAGATTTCAGTCTTCTGGCTCACATTTACTGAAATAAAAGTTCAATGAAAATTGCTTATAGAAATCGGCACCTTCATCTTACGTCTGACTCTTGTTGTGATGGAATGATAGTTAATTTGGAACACTCCTCCAAAAATTGTATGAAAGGAAAAATTGCAAAAAACAAGGTAGACACTCATCACTGTTAATCGTTTTTTGCAATCTTACCATTCATATAGGAAAAATTTTTTCACGCTCTTTCATTTCATACACAACTCCCTCCTAATGCCACAAAATTACACGTTCTTTTCTTTTGTTTCGTTTGGTCCGTAAAAATATAAAGCATCCATGAAAAAAGTACAAACTTTCTTCTGAGACCTATATTAACTCTAAACCAGGCACCCCATTGTTTAAGCTTTTATGTTGAAAGCTAACCTCCGAACCAATTCTTCTGTGCATCTCCAACATCCTCCACATTTTATCACGATTGATATGGGCGAATGTATGCCACACAACTTTTTTTCCTCTTAACCAATAATTTCTCACATGATATGACGAGAACTTTATCCACTCACCTTTTCATTGTCTAAATTCCTTCTACTCTCCTCTCATTGGTGCTTCTGTTTCCTGGCAGCCCTCCATCAAACAGAACCCTACCTTGTACTTCCAACATACACTAAAATGTATTGTGTCCATCTGATTTGATAGTGACCTCTGTCACAGTTTCCTTTAAACCAAAATGGCAGTTCGCTGCACCTTTTTCGCACTGAGATGTCATACACACTCTGGTTAGCTATGCAGTTACGTTATCACCACCATACCAAAGCATTTTATTTGCAGCCTCATCAACCTCTGCTGGCATTAACTTTCCAGCAACCCTATTTACTTTCTCAGTAGTTTCTTGTACATCATTTAGTTCCCTCTCCTCTACCCATTACATACAACAACTATTCAGAATACTTATTCCATTGAGTAAGGATTTTGGTTTTTGACAGGATCCCTCAATTTGTATTTTCACCGTAAGATCCCTTTATATTAACTATACTCTGTGACGTCCACCATTTAGAGCATCTTTCCTCCCTGAAGCTATTGGTCGATATTTGCGAAAAATTTTGCTTCCCAGAAATTTTCTCCCAGAATGCTTTAGTCTCATTCCTGTATGGCATTTCAGAAAATTCTTTCTTCACTGAAACTCCCATTTGATTATCCCACCATGGAGTCCTTTTATTCCTCCTCTTTAAGCACCTAGATTATTGAGTACATCAATCTCTGAACATTTAAAATTTCCATCTTTTCTTAGATTTTGTCTCTCACCCTAGCTCATTTTCATAACACGTCTCCGTATATGCCACTGTAACTTTTTTCTTATAAAATTCTTTTGTCATGATTCCATTCAAAGCTGCATTATGAACTACGCATGTCTGATTAAAACTATTTTTGCTTTCGTTTTAACGAGGCATTAATCAGATGTCCCTCGAGTCCCATTCTTCCAACCAGTACAGATCTTCCGTTTATTATGTATGAAACATAATTCAACCAACTATCAAACAAACAAGCATACATAATACACCAGCATGCATTCATACAAAAAACAATAGTGAATTATTATCATGAAAACTACAAGAGTCAAGTCGAATATCTTAGATATCCCATTATTAATCCCGTTCACAAATATGCTTAGCGTGAAATTAATCATGATAGTGGCATTTTGCAATAAGAAATTTCATTAAACAAATTGAATCGGCAATTGTTATAACGTACAATGTAGATATCAGAGTACAATTTATAGAGGAACTTCATTATTGTGTTGTTGGAAATTTCCATTTATTTTCATCTAACGGTAATCATTAATTCATATGGAATACCCTTGTAGAATTTGATCATATATCTTTAATATTATGACTTCTTAGCACGCCAGTCTTTGTTCCAGAAGCTATTTTGTTCGTCTTCGCGTACAGTATTCGATTATTTTTCTGCCTTGCTGAAAGTTTGCGCATTGAGTGATCATAGTTTAAATTATGAAAATGGCTAATCGATGTTGGCTGCAGCAGCAGACAATGCCTAAAGAAATAGTCTTGTTATCTCAAGCCACCCTCCTAGGTCACTGGCACTGCGTTGCTTGCTGTTCGTTTCTTAGCACACATATTCCACATCCTTTTCCCAGTTTTTGCCCTTTTTTTAAGGTTTATTATTTTCTGTAGGGTAAACATGACGACCAATAGCTGCTGACGAGCTGTCTCTATTAACTCGTATAAAAGTTTTTGCCTTTGTTCATACCCGAAACATTCTACCCACTCTGGTGTGTTGAAACTTTATTCCGTATATTAGGAATGAGAAATGTTTTTCGAACTCTACTCCATTGAGTTTTTCCTCGCACTAATGAGAAAATGTTATTTGTACGAACTACATGATTCCCAAAATTCTCCACGATATCAGTAGTAGTGTAATTTTTTTTTTTTTTTTTTTTTTTGCATTTTTTATCACTGTTGTTTGAGATTCTTATGTAACGTTGGAAGAAATCCTGTCTTTCTATATGAAGAATTACTTATTGATGTAGTCGTTTTAGCACGAGAACAAACATTATATAGATATATTAATGAATGCTACCGATACTTTGTTAATATCATGAGGAACAATGATGATGAAAATTATATTATTACTATTACTTTTATCAGTGTTGTGACAAAATATAAAGTTCAGAACTATACCATGGGTAGTGTGAAATCATCCGTCATTTTACCATATCAGATATGGGAGTCCGCCTTAGTTCACAGAACTTATGATACAGACGTCGTGTAATATGAATTAGTAATTGTTCAGTGTATAGAAGCCAATGTTGTGAGGTTTATCTGAGATCGGATCCTAAATGGTTTGCTACAAGTTTTTTCTCCTAGGGCAGCGGCCTTGGCACTTCTGTCAGTGTTTCTGTAACATCCGGGAGTGAGACTGCTATAGATGCTTAAGCTTCATTGGCTGAGCTACTTATCTATAATAAAATCTGATATGAAATTGGTATCAACGTGATCAAATACGTGTAAGGTTTTTGTAATTAAAAATATTACATTCAGCAGAACCATGGTTTAGTTGCACCTTTCAATAACGTGAGGGCTAAGAGACTGCATTTCCCCCCCAAGATATTTTCTAGACCTTTTTCATAAGCAAGATGAGTTCGCATGGAGACCTTAGGAGTTATAAACAGTTACTTCAAATTAGAAAGGTCATTGCAATGGAATGATGTACCAAAAGCTTGGGATATTCAGTGGCCTACTGTGAATGTCACGATCAAGCACGAAGTCTTGATTGTCATTTCTTTATACAATGGTAACAATTAAGTCAATGTTTTATACTCGGATAGAATTGTAAAACATGAGAGAATGTGAACACCAATTTTTCTGTATTTCATACAGGTAAAGATTTATTTATCAGCTATAGTTTCATCTTCTAGCTTATATATTCGACTTCTTCAGAACAGTAGTGGAGCGCGAATTTTTCCACATTTGCAAAGCAAAGATAAAGTTTAGCTATGATTTCGAGTTGGATGTATAAACACTGCATCGTCATAAATGGAGTTAATGTTCATAGACACTCAAATCCTTTGAAAATGTATGAAAGGGAAGGGAGGGATCTTCTCTCTCTCTCTCTCTCTCTCTCTCTCTCTCTCTCTCTCTCTCTCTCTCTCTGTGTGTTGTGTGTGTGCGTGTGTTTTCACTATCTCTAATAACTCGGTTAACATTTTAAAAATAATTCGGTAACCATTTTTAATTGTCTGAGTTCTTAGTGCTTTTATCAAGTGTCTAAATTTTCATATTGTTTGTTGCCTCGGTGTGTGTTTAGTTAAGAAATGCCTCTAAGAATATCGTGCTTCCAAATCAATAATGTGACTTCAGCTGAAAGTGTATTCTCCGTGATTCCTATGTGATGTTTTGTCTTCGTTTTTTACAAAGGTTACTTAAGTAATTGGTGTAATTTCGCTGCATTCATTAGACGCTTAATTTAGGTGTAAAGTTAGAGTAACTTTTTTTCATGTGTATTTTCAAGTACAGTATTCATTTTGCATTCTGGAGTAAAAGAACGTAATTCATGTTCCTCCTGTTTGTTATTCCATGCGTGTGCGGTTCTCCTGAGCTGGCGTAAGTTAATCAGCGAATGCTTGCTGCAGTAAAAAGAAAATTATTCCACATCACAGTTTTGACAGGTATGACTCATCATAGTTGTTCTGATTTTCAAAGATTTTAAAAGCAGTACCTGTAAACACCTTTCAGTTAGCAAAGGTTGAGCTTGTCCTGCCCTTGTCACTTTTGATCTCTTGTGGTTAATTGAGACACTTTTCTTCATACATTGAAAGAGTTTCATGTTAAATTTTGTTTTCCATCCAGTCAACACTTATTCAGGATTTCACGGCTATGTACTGTTCTAATGGAGTCCTCTTTTAACTTTATTTAATGCTTTTTCTTATGCCAGACAATACCGGTGACAATTATGACAGTCGTGGCTGGCACTCTGTGATCCATAAGTTGATGGCCTTCTAATTGCTGGCTATCTTGTCAAACTATGATATTTTATTATTCTCTGCTTTCTGTACTCTTAAGGTATCTTTTGGTCGGCTGTCAGTTTGGGCGATGTAGCCACCGCTGCGGAAATATCTCAAAAATTATAGCTTCGATTTGAACAGGTGTTTTGTTGCTTCTGAAAGTTGAGCTGTTTGCCATGCTAGTTTTAAGCTATTAGCATATCAACATGTGTGTAGAACTTGTAGTTTAGTGAAAGACAAAGCTTCACATTTAAACGTTATGGCTCGTATATGTTGATTTAGTTTGCCCATAAACGTAAATCCCTAATTTTAGCCGATATCAGGTGGCCTGAATCACACTGGGTGTTCAGACCTCCCTCAAAATTTGAGGCTTCGAAGTGCCACGGCTTTAAAGACAGGTGCGAATTCACGGTCAGTGGTAGTAGGAGGGACAACAGCAACAGACGTAGTTAAAACGGAAGCTCTAGTAATGACAGTAGCAGTCTTAACGGTATTTAGTGGTATATGTGGTAACCATCTTAACGACAGTCCTGGCAATGGCGATAGCAACTCA
>NC_089790.1:34064578-34074578 GCF_040412425.1 Macrobrachium rosenbergii
CAGTTGTCATCCAAGATCAGCCATGTCTCTACTGTTTTGGTTAATAATGGAACCTATTAACGAAATTGCAGATTTCTAGGAATTTACAATTCTTGGTTCTTATGAATGTTATTCATACAATGAATCATCAAGCGTGATGAACCATAATTCACCTTGATTCAAGTGAGATTTTGAGGCGATAATTCATTAACCGATCAAAGTTTGAAAAATGAGAAGTATTCAGTCTCGTACAAAAATTCCAAGTCACCAAAAAATGTCTTTGCTATGGTATGAAAAGAGTGACATTTCTCCACTAATAACTCATAATGCCTCTAAAAAACAATAGTTCAATACACGCAAGCAGATTCAAACAACCACAAAAACGTAATTGCACGTAAGTAAATATGTAAATATATTGCACATACTGGTAAATTAGTTGTCGACACATATCTTAGTAAGCCACATACTAATTGCAGCATAAAGAGATTATATATTTCATTGTCATGCTGGAGAATTAGCACATGCAGTCTGTAGCACCTTTGTAATACATTATGATAAACTTTCCTAAAACTATAGGTGGGGTCTTTCCCCTGATCATCTAGATAGCTCGAACAACTACTAAAGCCTAGTCAGTACTGTACTGAAGACATTAGCTCAAACGTGCGTTCATGTTATCTTCATGATTATCATTTCTTTCAGCAGGTTTTCCTCTCTCTCTCTCTCTCTCTCTCTCTCTCTCTCTCTCTCTCTCTCTCTCTCTCTCTCTCTGTCCGCATGCATTTGTCTGCAAACATCCGGGTTTGGAGTCTTTTAAATTGGTTATTGTCATTATTATTAGGCAACAGAACCAGCTTTGTTTTTTGTGAGTGGGATTTTAGAATAGAACCGATTGCCTTGAGTACCTAAAAAGGGGACATGGGTCTAGATATGAGGAAAGGAAAATCAATGAAACGCAGTAGGAATGGAAGAACTTCGGCAGAGCCATTTGCTACTTTTATAAGCACTGGAAGCCTTTCTTTTTCAATTTTGCAGGTCATTTCTTATGTCATAATTTGTTACATACTTCCTCACATTCTTTCAATCAAAAAGTCGCATACTATTTTGTGTGATACACGCCGAAGCTACGAACCTGGCTTACCTTGCACATTTTAGTAAAGGTAACTGTGGGTTGGACAGGAATTTATTATGATTGTTTATATCCTACTGCTTTTTTTCATAAGTTTTATATATTCAGTGCCCATGGGGCCAGAAGATTTAGCTTGGGGTAGTTTACATTTGTTACTTTACAATTTATTACCGATAAAAAAACTCATGATTATGTAAAAACGGTCTTAATTTGATGCCTATACTTTTTTCGAGTATCTTTGGATGAGACCCAGAGAGAACTAACGTAGGAAACTATGTTTTACAAGCTGTGTGTTGTTAAAAAATCACTTGGCAGGTAATGATATTACATTAGTTGATATTTACACATGGTCATCCTCAGTCTTATATATATTAATTTTTCTTCTAGCAAAAGTTGGGTGGTTCCTTACTTCAGGACCGAAGGCGACGGTGAACTAACTTTCAAATATGACTAATTTCGGTCGAAAGCGTCTCAGATTCAGCTGTATGATATGGATATTTGACGACAATCCACATGCGAACAGTCGTGACCAGGAATTGCTGGGAACACCTTTGCTGCCGGATTTCCCTGTTTTTTACCATCTCCACCGTCATAAGGTATGGACGTATGAGTTTTGTTTCACTGTTATTTAATGATAAAGATACAGATTTCTTCCAGTTTATCATTTTATTGCACAAGGATTTGCTAATAGCAGAAGTAGTAGGAATAATGGTATATCTTTAGTCAATTGTAGTAACTTTTTTTTTTTATATATTTAACGCCGATCGTCCCCATTTAATTGTGACACTTACCTAATGAAATCAGTTGAGCATTTAAACGACTTAGGAAGAATTAATGTTATCGTGGCACTTCCATAACAAGTGGGATCAAGAGCCTCGCCCAATTAAGGCGACGTGAGGAAGAGGTGAAAAGTGGTCCTTGTCAGATGAATAGGGAGCGGATTACAAACAGCAGAATGTTTTGATTTCTGTCTTAATGAAAATAGAAAGTGTTCCTTAGGGGTTACTTGCCAGTCTTTTTCTCGTTTATAATTATGAAGTCGGGATATATTAGGGCATTAGGTTTTCTTTTCCTCCGGCTTTGTCACAGAAACGATGCCTTTTAGAGAGAGAGAGAGAGAGAGAGAGAGAGAGAGAGAGAGAGAGAGAGAGATCGTAAAATGTTCCAGCCGTCCTTCTCATCAAAACAAAGAATAACAAGAAAAGGAACAGAAGCGGAAAAATAATGTTGAAATATTCTCCCCAGTTAGTATGCGAACACCTGAAAGTGTTCTAGAACCCCACTTGGAGAGAAAAGGAAATAAAAGGAAAAGTGAGAATGCTTTGCATATAATCTCCAAAAAAACAAAATGAAGTTCGAATAGTCTACATGTAATGTGCAAAAAGGATATAAGAATACCAATTATTAGTATAGATGTCTTTCCGAAAATGACACTAGTCAACGATAACATAAATATCCACGAATATAAAAAAATACCAAAAAGAAAAGCATGAAAATGGTAAAAATGTTCGTTACACTGATAAAATAATATAGCATTTTCCTGTGCAAGTGGTCACGATCTTCAGTTGGAAAAATATGACAGAAAGATCTCAAGTATACCAATAAATGCCTTTTCAGAGAGCATTTATGAAAGGAAATTTGGTTTTTAGTGTAGGAATATTTCACTTCATTTCAACACGTGGAAAGCACTTATGGTGGAAAATGCGTATTTCAGTTTAATAGGGTTTTCGTTGTCTTTCCCAGGAATTGAAGGGTAACTAACTTGTAGTTTTATTATATGATCTTAATGCCTAACGCAGTTTTCAAAAGGCTTACTGGAGACCAGTGACCAGTAGAGATTAGTGCTTACAAGATTAGAACCAGAATAGCGTAATATGAGTATTATTGTCAGCTATGCAGCAACAAATGAGCTCCCAAAGAAATAAAAGATGAATTGTATGTAGAAGTGCAGACTGTTATAGATCAGATACAAGAGATAAATCTGGGAATTTGTTTGGTGATATGAATCCAGAAATTGGTAGCAGCAAGCAACTTAAAGAGGATATAAAGGTGAAGGAAGGCCTGGGAGAGACTGCCCACGAAAATAGTATGCAATTTGCTAGTTTTCATACTGCAGAGCTAGTAACTGGAGGCACTTTTTCCTTGGACAATTCTAGACGACAGTCAACGGACCCAAGCACATGGCCATTGATTGAGAGAGAAAAAGAAGACAGATCTTTCCTAGATAGTGACCCTCAAGGGTTTTCGGGGGTCGTCATCTACGACTAATATTTCTTGGGGGTCATTATCTTTATAATATTTAGTCTTTTGTTTATGTTTTTACCGTAATCCCCAACGGGCTTGTACTGAACACGCCGCAAACGTGGATACATACCGGGTTAAAATCCTTGGGGGTCGCTATCTAGGAAAGATCCAAGAAGACTGAAGAAAGTTAGGAAATACAGAGGAACAGATATCGGCTGCGATCACCAACTTGTCATTACTACACTGAAGCTAAAATTAAAATCACCTGTCAGAAATGTTGACAGAGTTTCTAGGTTTAATGCAAGAAGACTTTTTGAAGATGAATATCGAGAGAAGCAGCAGACGATTAGTGAGGATTGGATTACAATCAGGAATAAATATCTATACTGAAAAAGAATGCCCACTTTCTATAGCAATAAGAGGAAAGCATTTGGAAGTGAAGTGCGTATTTTCACCTTTTATTCCAAGAGGTGGAGAGCATTTGGACAAGAAGTGGAGAGCATTTGGACAAGAAGTGGAGAGCATTTGGACAAGAAGTGGAGAGCATTAGGACAAGGAGTGGAGAGCATTAGGACAAGAAGTGGAGAGCATTAGGACAAGAAGTGGAGAGCATTTGGACAAGAAGTGGAGAGCATTAGGACAAGGAGTGGAGAGCATTAGGACAAGAAGTGGAGAGCATTTGGAAGAAACGTCTGCATTTCAGGGTAATGAGCTTTCACTTTCTGTTCCAAGAAATGATAAGTATTTGGAAGTGAAGAATAAACTCCAAGATAAAGAGCGTAGACTTTCAGTTCCAAGAACCGGTAAGCATTCGGAAGTGAAATGTGTATTGCAGTGTTTTGAACTTTCATTTTCTATGCTAAGAAGTGAAAGATATTTGGAAGTGAAGTGTGTACTTCAGGTAATGAGCTATCACTTTCTATGCTAAGAAGAGGGAAGCATTTGGAAGTGAAGTGTGTATTTCAGTGTAAAGAACTTTTAATTTTTATTCCATGATGTGTAAAGCATGTAGAAGTGAAGTGTGTAAGCCAGGGTAATGAGCTTTCACTTTCTATTTTAAAAAGCAGGCAACATTTGGAAGTGAATAGTGTACTTCAGGTAATGATCTATCACTTTCTATTCCAAGAAGTGGAAAGCATTTGGAAGTGAAGAGCATAATTCATGGCAATAAGATTTCACTTTCTATCACAAGAAGTGGCAAGGATTTGGAAGTCAATGTGTATTTCAGTATCATACTGTCCCTTTGTATTCCACGGAATGGAAGGCACTCGGAAGTGAAATGTGTTCACTTTCTATTCAATGAAATGGAAGGCATTTGCAAAGGGAATATGTATTTTATTGTAGTAAACTTTTCATTTTTTATTCCAGGAAGGGTTTTTTTCCCCTGCATGAATATATTTGGTGTTATGAATTATTAAAATACTAAGATTAAGAGAAAAACGTCTTTTGTATTCACTTAAACTAAACGCGTACCTTTTTTGTTTACCAATAGAGCAAGAAAGTATGGTCCACTCCGCTTCCTTTTCTTACTTCGTACATCTATTATTAATTATTTGTAAAAAAATCGTTAAACGGAACCATTTAGTCACAGTTCAGGTCTCCTTGTAATTTGGCACGTGAATGAAAGGAGAATATTGCTCAGAAGGTAAAAATAAAGAAATTGTACCATTCAAGATATCTACAGTTAGTTACTGAAGAATTTCAGCTTAATTTTGAGGTATTTTAGGGGCTCACTCTTATGGGCGGGACCGAATAAAGTCATTGTCCGGTAGAGCGAAAAGGCACCTTGCATGGTGCAATATAGATTGTACTAAACGGTCTTTGTGATGTTCGTTCGGCTTCCAGCTTCATTGCTCTCTGCATTTTACGAAATGCAGAGAGCAGCGAAGCTGGGAGCCGAACGAACATCTGAAGGACCCTTCAGTAAAGTCTACATTACGTCGTGCAAGGTACCTTTTCACTCTACCTGACAACTGACCTTATTCGGTCCCGTAAGTGATCCCCTAAAATATCTTAAAATTAAACTAAAATTCTTCAGTAACTAACTGTATATATCTTGAATGGTCAGACGAACAAACAAACGGGAATAAACAAAACTTCTGTTCAGCTTCTATGGAGGAGGTAATGAAAATGCATTAGGATACGCGCCTTCTGCATTGAACAACCGTCCCTTTCACGACCTTGGTCGAAAAAGATAGGGGAAATCCATTGTCTCCGCCGTATTCATGAAAATAGGATAACCGCCTTTGCAAGCAAGGTAAACCTTCAAGAGATTTGGAGGTAAGTGAAAAGGCTTGCATATTCGTTAAACGCTTTGTAAGCCAACAATAAGCTTTAAAGGATGATTAACACCGTAAGCTAAAAACATCTCTCTAATAATTTTATAAAGAAATGATCAGAGCATAACTGAAACGTAATCATGCTTTCAGAGTTAGTCTTGCAGTGTGTATTGACATTTGTAATATATTTTATTTAAGAAAGATAAAAATATTGTGTTGTTCAGAGAACTAGGATATTTATGCCTTTTAATAAAGAATAAACAATAAAATAATATGCAGAAGTTAAAAATTATTAAAAGATAACGTAACCGACAAATCTGAGGAGCGTTATTAGTCAAAGTATTCATTATAAAGGAAAGTGGGTCGTCTGTTGCTTGGAATTAGTACCACAGAAAGAAGTAAATATCATCAGAACAGGAGACGTTTCATAATATCCTCATAGCAACTGCCCTAGACAGGATATCACAGCTTCCCTAAACACGTGTACTTTCACGCTAACAGAAACGTCACTGCCTTCCCTCAGCAGAACTACTTTCCAAGAGCAGAGACACTATAGGAACCGTCAGTCCAACGGTTTTCATACTGATAGAGGCATCACATCTCCATTAATGCCAGTGGATCACGTGTCTGGGTGACAGTTCCATAAGGGCATAGGAAGCAAATATGATTTTTCAGGGTCACATGAGAATCTCTCTCTCTCTCTCTCTCTCTCTCTCTCTCTCTCTCTCTCTCTCTCTCTCTCTGTCCAGTTTTGAGAGAAGAGAGATATCCCCGTTTTATATCAGTTCCTATTTCTTTGATGTAATGGAAAGCCATAGAGATTGTGGCAGCAAGTAAAAGCAAAGACAAGAGCGATAAAATTCGGCTGTATACAAAAATGGTCGCCTATAAAATTTCACACACTGCCCCTATCGTGGCATCGGTATACTTTTACGACGGGGGTTTGAGGTTGGCACGAGTTGTTTCTTTGGGATTTTTAGAGGTTTGCTCTTTTTGGTTACATCGTCGTTTTCAGCCGATGGTGAAATAGCTTAGCTTTCTGGATTTTAACGCAGAATATTTTCTACCTCCTCAGTCTTTTAGTCTTCCCAGCCGCATTATAATGTGTGTGTATGTATGTATGTATATGTATGTATATATATATTTTTTTATATATATATATATATATATATATATATATATATATATATATATATATATATATATATATATATATATATATATATATATATTATATATATATGGGCGTATATATATATATAATATATGTATTTGATCTCTTTGATACTGACATTTTCATATTTTCTCATTTCGGCTTTCAATCTTTCTTCAAAATTCTGGATAAGGATACACAGTCAGGGTGTGGTTTCGATTTATTTCGCTTGCTACGGTCCGTTTCGCCCGTGTCGCAGGCTTTGTCAAGCAAGAACTAAGTCACAACAACATCCTCCATTCTATTTATAGCTCCAAGAGGACTGCAGTTTGGGAGGGGGAGCGTGGGAAGGATGTTATTACTTTTATTTACAATGCTTAGTTTACTAGGGGTGGTTAATTATTTAATTATTTACATTATTATAGTGTAACTTTTTATATGATATGTTATTACATAGTGTAATATATATATATATATATATATATATATATATATATATATATATATATATATATATATATATATATATATATATATATATATATATATATATATATATATATATATATATATATATATATATATATATATATATATATATATATAAATACATACACATACATAGATATATATTCACCATAAAGACCTTATTATTAAAGGAAAGCAATGCGAAGTGAATTGAGCAGTGTTTAGGAGTATTCGGCGTACTTCTCATGGTAGTTGTTGTGTAGGTACGCGAAGTATGTGTTTTATTGAAGTTTTATTATAAATGGGGTTTATCCACGATTCGGCACTTGAAGGTTTAATGGAGCAGTGACCAGTGTGTTGCTTTATCTCAATAACAGCCTATGAGTATGGGAGTTGTTTATGTTTTAGTGCAGGAAGGTTAATATACTTTGAGGGTATCCTTTTAAATTTAATTAATTAATATATATATATATATATATATATATATATATATATATATATATATATATATATATATATATATATGTATATATATATATATTATATATATATATATATATTATATGTATTTATTTATATATCCATATTATATATATTTGTTTATATATATCCATACATATATATATATATATATATATATATATATATATATATATATATATATATATATATGTGTGTGTGTGTGTGTGTGTGTGTGTGTGTGTGTGTGTGGCAGGCATGGATCCAGGTACAAGTACTTGCACATGTACTTGGAATTACGTTGAAAATTTTGAGTAATTGTACTTGTTCTTCAAATTTTTAAAAGTATTTTCAAGTTCTTTTCGAGTACATTACAGAAATAATTATGCAGGCACATTGGCATAAATATCTAAATTACTGCAAGTGCTTTTACTGTGACTATACAGATTACGATAAGATTTTTGCATAAATTAGTGTAAAGAGTATATAAGTAAGTTATTGAATAATAATAACAATAATAATAATCATAACTTTACATCAGTTATAGCTACTAATACACAGTAGTGATACTGGGCTATTTGGCAGTCTCGTGCCGTAGGTGCCTGGTTTATCTAGCTGAACACCACCACCCATACAGGTATGAGGGTATTTTTAATAAAAAGTTGTGAAGTTTTGTGTTACCATCTCTATAAGTTAGCTTGATATTGTGCTGTACATGTAAAAATTTTGACTTTTATATTGAAATATTGAACAGCATCAGTGTATTGACCTCCATTTTGTTTGAAGATTTTTTGTCATTTGGCTGCTGGCGTGGCTAACTGTATTTTGGCCTATAAATACAAATTTGTTAGAACACGGCTCAAGAAATTGTTTCCCGATCAGTGTTTTAGTCATATGTGAATTAATTTTTCGGTGTTAAAACAAGGCAAATAAATGCGACAAATGACATAACTTGTCCAATAACAAGCTGCAAACTTCAGCTACCCCAATTGATAGCCTTAGAGCAATCACAAATGTTATACGGTGGGGGGATTAAATGTACCATCCAACCGGCTCTCTTGCAGGTTGAGCTTCATACAGTTATTATTTTGTTTATTTTTGCCATTATTGCTTACTAGGGTTATCATTAATTGTGAACTTAGAAAATTACAATTTTCATGTATATTTTCCTAAACTGTAAGTATTACACATTTTTTTTTTTGTAGTGCAAATCTATTGTATGTTTTTAAAATTTGTATTATCAACTAAAATAGGAAACTTCAATAGAATTTTTATCATTACCTTTACTTGTGGGCTGGCCCACTTTTGATCACCTTCACTCACGAAGCTCTATGGGCATCTCTTGACGCCCTGTGGGTAGCTCTTCACCTCCTAGGTGCAGTGGGCTGAGGCTCACGTCACTATCTACAGGCTGAGAAGTACACAGATACTGCTGAAGGGCAGAGCTATATTCGCTTTGGTAAGATCATTTTTGTAATAAATCACCGTAATATGCTTTCTCATTAGATATTTGCTACTGAATTTGAAATAAACATGTGTATAAAAATTTTAGATACCTGTTGAAAAGTACTTGTACTTAAATACATTGTTAAGTACTTGGCACAATAACATCCTCCATTCTATTTATAGCTCCATGAGGACTAAGTACCAAGCAAACCTCCTGTACTTGTACTTGCAAATTTCTTCAGTACTTGTACTTGTCCACAAGTACTGGCACATGTACTTGAACCCATTCCTGATATATAGTGTGTGTGTGTGTGTGTGTGTGAGTCAGGTCAATGAATTAGATTTGACAGCAAAAGTGGCCATAATAAGTGGTGCTATTTGATCACTTAGTGCTGTAGGGCGTTTCACCGCCTTTGTATTATAATACACTTATTGCAAGACTCAGGAGCACCAAGTGGAAGGTTGTTAAACCTTTTCTATGCTGTTAATTGTTCCTGAATTGTAGTAAGAGGCTCGACCTGTTTGCCTTTCAAAGTGCCAATGATTTTGAGTTATTTATAATGTAAGTTAAGGAAAGGGAGCGCCAAGTTGTGGACCCCTTGATAGGAGGAAATGCCTCTAAAAGGCAGATGAATCTCTTTACAGGAGGTTAGTGTAATCACGGTATCACTTAGGCTACGTGGAATGCCGGGCAATGACAGCTTTGCAACCCCATGCCTTGTCTCTGAATGTATAAAAGCAGTAATGTTGGGTAGGAGATAGGATGGGGCAGAGTACTTCAAGTGAAGGATAAAAGACTATTGAAAGGTAAATGCCATCTGAAAATGTTATAAGGAAGGAAAGGAA
>NC_089790.1:34079578-34084578 GCF_040412425.1 Macrobrachium rosenbergii
GGTGTGAATTGATGTGCTATGTAAGCTGTGAGCACTTCGAATTTCTGGAAGTACAGTAGTTGCCATTTCTTAATTTAATACCTTTTTGCATCTAATGCATTTACCCTCCAAGTGCCTTTCAGAAAAGATTTCCAAATGTAATGATCTACGTTCCTGTAAAGTTTTAATCTAGAATTCTCAGTCATTATCTTCCAGGTAATCAGTAGCAAGCAATGTGAAAAGAAACTTATCTTTCCGTATGTAGTGAAGTTTTACGTCAATTTGCACAATAATTAATTCCAACCAGTGGAGTGTCCAAGGTACGTTAAACCACTACTATGCATGTGTGGGCTTGGCTTCTCTTACTATGGAAAGAAATTATCAATGTAGGTTTTCAGTGTAGATTTTATTGAGGTAATAAACAATTTTATCAATTATTATCATAAATTATGATAAAAATTCAGGTAAATTCTGATCTAAAATTGATGTTATAGGGGGTTTATTATTGTAGGTTAATCAAACTTCTGGCAGCACCAGAAGAAAAGGTGAAGTGCCAGGTGAAAAATGAGAATAATCCCAGCAAAATGAAGGAAAAGGCGATGTAAAAACGAAAATTTCATTTGTTTTGTCTGTGTTTGCATGTCTGTCACGGGGTAGGAGTTTGATTTTGAGTTAAAAACCTTTCTGGAGTGACACAGATGCCATGTGCAAAATTTTGTCTGGGTCTGTCAAGCGGTTTGGATTTCTAAAGAAGCCAGACAAATATACAAACATTCACTTATTTATATTTATAGATATATATATATATATACATATATATATACTATATATATATATATATATATATATATATATATATATATATATATATATATATATATGTATTAAATAATCACATATATATATATATATATATATTTTTATATATTATATATATATATATATATATATATATATATATATATATATATATATTCTTTTAATATCCAATTGACGAAATAATCACAAATTTAAGCCACAAATTTCTTTTAATATCTAATGACTGACACCCAAGGGGAATTACAAATGATAAGTGCTTTGTCACCAGCGGGATTCGAACTGCAGCCAGGTTCAGAATCAACGAAAGTAGAGTGACTTTGGCCAATGAGCCAGAGGTCAGAGTCACTGTATTTTCACTGTTTCTAAACTAGGCAGCGGTTCAGTATTCACTAGTGCCGAAACACTTTATCACTTGTAATTCCCCCTGGGTGTAAGTTATTCCTGAGGTATATTTAATTGGATATTAAATGATATTGGAGGTTTAACATCTGTTAATATAAAAATATCACGGTGTATGTGACAAAAATTCATATATATGTGTGTGTGTTTCGTACCTGGTGTCGCAGATTATTTAGGACAAAGTTCGTAACTTCATGCCATTTCCCACAGTGACTGTAAACTACCATATTCAGCAAAGTACCACGAGCAGTCGAATTCAAAAGCTCTCCAATACCCACGAGTCATTAACTCTCACTGTGAAAAGAGAGCTCTATGTTCACCTATACGAATGAGTGTCGGCGGACTTTTAAGTGTCACTTTACCTAATTAATTTCCAAGATTAACAGTGGGATATACTTCTGACTCGGAAGGAAATTGAACTTAGTACAGTAATTCTGTTATTTTTTTTTTAACTTAAGGGAGGCGCTCCTTCTCATATCAGGCGGTCTTTGAGTACCCGTCAATCCACCTTTCACACATATACTGTACAAGCTTTAAGATTCTCTTCCTGCTTCTGTTCTCCCCTGGAGCTTGACAGTTGTTATTTTGATATGCAAACCTAACGCCTACTTCTTATATAAACCCCACCTGGCACCCTTTTTTTTTCCTTTTTGTCTTGTTTTTCTATGGTATGGGCTAGAAAAGGGCATTTGAGTGCCCATTCCATCGGTCTCTGGACTTTAAGAAATTCGCCCCAAGCTATTGGTAGACCCGTCTCTTGCAAGGGTGTGACTCCAGGTGACTAGCGATCTACAAATTCAAGACTGGATACTTTTTAATCATGGAGTGCAGCAGTAGTACTGCGAGGGCGCGTGGGATGTTGAGTGAAAAGTGTTTACTCACTTAATTCAGACAGAATGAATACAAAGCCGTTAACCCGTTCAGGTACGTGTTTCGCTCAACTTGAAGCTGCCATGAAACTTGGGGGATCGTTCTATAGAAACGTTATGAACGCCTTTGTATAAAAATAAAAACACAAACTCGTTTCAAGAACTAAGTCTGGTGTCTCTTAACACTGAATTTTCCAAGAAATTTTGGATATCTGCAGGTGAGAAGAGACAGGTAAGAAAATGAAGGACATAAAGACTGGATGAAGAGAGAATAAACATTTTTAGAGGAAGTGTGATAAACTGCAGTATGATTGGTTTCCTTTATGGGAAAGGTAACTATTTACGATGAGACAAACTAAGGATTTGTATAAAAAAGCAATATGAAAAGATGTCATTGATTAAAGTGAGATTAATCCCCTCAACATCAGATAGTTAAAAGTAAAAAAAATGGAACAAGCGTAAATACAGACCCATCGGATGAAATCAAGGTTAACGGAGCAAGACAAAAAGAAAGGATAAGAATATAGAGAACAGATGAGATACGGAAAGTCCGAGACCGATCCGAAGACCATAAAAAGGAATTTGAAAAAATGACCTGAGACAAGAAGAACGGGTTAATGAGAGGTAAGTTTACTGATCAAGAATGAAAGCATTGATAATACAGAAGAAGAAGCTGAGACAGAAATAAATAGTTAATTCAAGATTAAGAATAATGAAAACGAAAGTAGGAATTAAGCTTAATTTTACTTTGAGTATGAAATGGCTGGGAAAGTTATTCATCTCAGAAAGAAAACAAAAATAGTGTGAAAAACGGACTGTGATCAGAAGCAAGAAAATCAGAAAGAAACGGAACAGAAACTAAACAGGGGAAGAACAGCAAACGGAACGGTGCTGCAAGGAAGAATACGACGACGAAGAAGGGCGAGAGATGCAGACAAAATGGGAAGGGGGGGGGGCGGGAGGGAGAACGGGAATGGATAATATCTCTTAGAAGGAAGCAGATTCCCGAAAAGTGGGAGGGGGGGGTGTTTACTGGTGGTCAGGGGAGCGCTCTGGCGAAAGGCATCGCAAGGGTGAGTAGTGAAGGTCTTATCTTATTTTGCCCAGTGAAGCGATGGCGCTTAACAGGAGGAATACTGTGTGAAAGGAATGAAGAAGACGGATCAGCTCAGATAGACAGACACTGAAATAGACAGCAGGGAGATACAGGAACAGCTCAACACTCGAATCGACTGCCAGAAATTATTATTTAATGTTAATTTATTTCCTTGCAGTTCTACAGTAGATATTTGGTAAAGGAAGGGGAGACGAAGGAAACGGATAGAACAATGGAGACATGACTAACAAGCCGATAGACAACAGGAAGATTTTTAAGCTAAGACTCAAACAAACGTTTAATAAGTACAAACGACCAGACAGGCTGTAAGCCACTCAAATAGTCGTCATAATAGCCGTTAAGAGTTAGCAAACGAGTACCCATAATTCTTCCCCCGCAGGGGGTTCGTGCCGTCCGTGCATCTCACGTGGTGTACTGTAGGCATTACTTGAGGGTCTCTGCAGCGTCCCTTCGTCTCTTAGCTGCAACCTCTTTCATTCCTTACACTGCACCTCCGTTCATATTCTCTTTCTTCCCTCTGACTTTCCACCTCTATAACAATTATTTCATTGTGCAACTGCGAGGTTTTCCTCATGTTGCACCTTTCAAACCTTCTTACTGTCAGTTTCCCTTTCATTGCTGAATGACCACATAGGTCCCAGCGCTTGGCCTTTTACCTAGATTGTATATTCTGTTCTATTCTATTCTATCCATAATTCTCCAGCAATCGCAAAAAATTGAATGTGGCAAGTCGATGTTGGTAAAACAAACACCAGCAGAAGATTGTCTTAAATTAGTTCCATGCCGAGACAGATTTGAACTCAACCTAACTACAGTAACTAAATTGTGGTCGAAGAAACTTCAGACTTACGTATTGAAAGCATAATCGAACAAAAATATAGGTTAAAAGTATTTTGTTTTTGCTTTTTTCTTGGTAACTTATACATGTTTAACTTTACGCTTATGAAAATATTCCAGTTTTAGTAAAACAAGACTTTATGCTTAAACATAGTAAGCAGCATTTTTAGGGGTTGAAAATTTATGGGACCTTTTTCGCAGGAAATCTAATTAAAAATGTGTTGCAAACTTTGTATAAACACCCAGAAATAGGGGATATCTGCTTTCCTCCCCTTCTACAGTATTATAAATAAAAATCAAACGAACTTTCCCCAATAAAATGGAATTCACCAATCAAACACAAGACGATAATTAAAGACGAGAAAGAAAGCGAATCAGATTTCAGGTTTAAAAGATGATTGACAGCGATCCACTTCAAAAGGAAGCAAAACTCCGCTTTTTACCAGAAAGATCATTCGAACTGATTCGCCGCTTGAACGTCCTTGCGACGCGAGGCTCCAGGGAGGAAAGTCGGTATAAAAGGGATATTGTTCAAAAATGACAATTAAACCTCGGGCGATTTAATCTAGACAAGAGAAGTAGACAAATGAGAGTCACGTCTTTAAAAGGAAAATGGGAGCCAAAAACCCAAATGAATATTCAGAAAGAGAGAATATAAATAATCAGATCATCCGAACAAGTGAACAAAGGGAAAGAAAGATATGAAAGGAGTAAGAACAGCCATAAGGGAAAGAGGGTGGGGGGATGGAGGGGGCGGGGAGAAGGGACCGAAGGATGAGGAGGGGTGTGAAGAGGAATCCTGGGGAAAGGAGGGAGGGGGGGATTGAGTCAAGGCTGAGGAAGCGATGGAGGAAACAGGAGAATAAGTCAGTTCCTTTTGGGATGATAAGACTCGGAATCTAGTCTGTTGTATTGGAGGGATTTCAACTGGGTTTGTGTGAAACCCGCTCGGATGAGCTTGATAGAAATGCGCTCGAGTT
>NC_089790.1:34089578-34122078 GCF_040412425.1 Macrobrachium rosenbergii
ATAATATATATATATATATATATATATATATATATATATATATATATATATATATATATATATATATATATATATATAAATTAACGAGCGATTAGATGAGATATATGCAATCTGTAGTCGCCTGGTTTGTTTGTTTAGTTGTTACATTCGGCTGTATAGTGCCCCGGGGTGTGGGCGGTGGTTTGTGCTGTCAGTGCATCTCATACGGTGCACTGTCAGCATTACTTTAGGTTCTTTGCAGCGTCCTTCGACCCCTAGCTGGACCCCCTTTCATTCCTCTTACTGTACCTCAGTTCATATTCTCTTTCTTCCATCTTACTTTCCACCCTCTCCTTACAGTTGGTTCATAGTGCAACTGCGAGATGGTCCTCCTGCTACACAGTTCCTCGTTGGACGAGTCGATAGAGTTCTCGGCTAGCACTCTGCTAGGCCCGAGTTCGAGTCTCCGATCGGCCAATGAAGAATTAGAGGAATTTATTTCTGGTGATAGAAATTCATTTCTCGGTGTAATGTGGTTCGGATTCCACAATGAGCTGTAGGTCCCGTTGCTAAACCAGTTGGTTCTTAGCCACGTAAAATAAGTCTAATCCTTCAGGCCAGCCCTAGGAGAGCTGTTAATCAGCTCAGTGGTCTGGTTAAACTAAAGTTTATTTTTTTTTTTTTGCTCCTGTATACCTTTCAAATCTTTTTACTCTCAATTTCCCTCTTAGCGCTGAATGACCTCATAGGCCCCATTGCTTGCCCTTTGTCCTAAACTGTAGGCTATATTCTTTACTGTTCTATAAGCACTGTATTCCAGTGTAAGACTGCTTGGAAACATGTGGCTTTTTTTCATCTCCGACAGTGTGAATAATGATAAATATAAAAATATCCGAGATCAGCACAAAAAATCTATAGCAAGATACAAGCAGGAATTTGTAATAGCTTAGGTCAGCGAGAGGCTGCCTCGCTTCAAGTGTGAGAAGGCCCGGATATACAAGCGGGAAAAAACCGAGATGTTTTAGAGTGAAGGCCCAACAGATGCATTGTAATCGCTAAGAAACTTTTCTGATGTTCAGGGCGAGATCAACGGAGTCATTAATGGAGAGGCAATTTTGATTTAAGAAAAAGGGAACGAGAGACAGGTATGGATACATTTCAAATCATTGATAAACCAAGTAGTTTGACGCTAATGAAGTAGATGCTTAAATATATAAGAAAATAGGGCACAGAAGCCGAGATTATAATAATTAAAGGGCTTATATGTGAACGTTTTGTTATAAAGTTACCCTTTAGAGTCCCCGACTTACCAGCATGAAATAACTTGCTCACGTATTCATGTGCCAATTGAAATAACCATGAAAATAGAGAATAAGCGCCAACCCCCAGCTATGACAGTGAAATATAACATGCAGAGACTGGCGGATAAATTTTAATGATTCGTGAGAAACTTCACAGAGAAGCTAAGAGTTCGTATTCAATTACCATACAGGGGACAACAGATTAAACTTGTAAATGGGATTAATCGGAAGGGTTCAGAAATATGTTAACTTAAACAATCAGAATATACTGCGCCACAAATTTGAGTTCGGGTTGTATGATTTACTCCTGTGAAATCAGAAAAACCTCTTCATTTCCCTTGTCAGTGAAATCGTGTTTCGTTCCCAGTAATGAAAGGCTTTGAAATTCTCTCATGTTCCCTGTGTTGTCCTTATCCCTTGTAACCCTATTTCATTAAAAAGAAGGGTCGACGGCCTCCTTCAGGTAAAGGCCCAATTTCGTGAGCTAAAAACGACATCAGAGATCCCTTGCCGTTGGTCTTTGATTTTCTTAAGGCTTTTATAGTGGAGATTTACAGCAGTTATCGTAAAAGAGGACAAAGCTTAAACAGAAACAGTGTAATCTTAAATAGAAAGGTCTTCTTATGAACTTTCCCTTTGTATAATTTAATTTTGGTGAGCTTCAAAGAAATCTAATCTTGAACGCCTCATATATTGGTATTGTGGAACCTAGATATGATAAAAAATATATCTTTATCCAGTTTCATTCACATCGTATTCTCGTTAAGGAACTAAAAGTCATTCTGCAAGATACCTGTCGCATCCAGTGCCATTTTGAACAATTTATCCTTTCACATTATAAGATATATTTATAAGGCTTTACCTGTATAATCTGTCCTTTTCATTATATCTTGTGTCATTTACTTGGATTTTCTTTCATAGTTAGCATATATTAACAACTTAATTATTGTACTTATCCAATCGAATTTTCCTTAAATTGTATATATTTATGAGAGCGTTCTTGGCCTAATCCTTTTTATCGCAGCTGCAATTTATAGAGAGAGAGAGAGAGAGAAAGAGAGAGAGCAAAGCCCGTGATCTCTTCCAAACGGAATGCGATTAGCAAATGTAATATTGGATGTAACAAAAGGCCATTAGATTCAATCCTCTTGTTGTAAATACTTAAAATGCGCAAACAAGTTAACTATTTATGGGATTGTTATTTTGATATAACAGAGTTGAAAAGCAGAGCGATTATTCCGTAAAGTTTGACAACTGGACAAAGCTCTGTGTAATGAAATATTATTTAATTTAGAGACCATCTCTTTACATATTAAATTTTATATGTTAAGTTATTTTGATTTGCTGATATAATTTTGGGACACTGGGGTCGTATGGAAAAAATTGGTTAATAAATTTCTAGTCTTACACAAAAGATGTATTTATGCGCCTAAAGTAGGTAATATGACCGATTAAATAATAATTAATATTCTAAGCACACAACAGCGGCTACTATAAAAAAAAAAGTCCCTCAGACGTTTATGATAATAATAACAGGCTACTGGAAAAGTTAGCTTTGACTTAAAAGGTGAAAAAGTGAACGAATTGGCATTTCTTTCAATCTTGTTAATAAAGATTTGATTATGAAAATATTATCTATAATCTTACGGAAACCACTTTCCGGTAATTTAAAACAGATTCCGCACTTTTCTCATTATATGAACCTGCTAGTGTCCCATTATATTCTTTTTTATATTTAATCATTATTGATTATGTAAAAGATAAAGGTAGACATAGGATCAGAGCCTTAGTGAAAGAAAGAAAAGGAACGATAACGTTCATATTCGCTAATTTTCTTAATTATATCACCCGCACACAGGAGAGAGAGAACAAATTAAACAATATTTTGGCACTATACCAGTAATTACATGTTGATAAACTAATATATATATATATATATATATATATATATATATATATATATATATATATATATATATATATATATATATATATATATATATATATATATATATATATATATATATGTGTGTGTGTGTGTGTGTGTGTGTGTGTGTGTGTGTCTTTTACTGTAATACAACAGTATGATATGAAGATAAAAAGGCCCATAAAATACTGTATGAACGTTTCAACCATATTTTTTCGAGCACTTCCTTCTGTGCCCCTGTTCACTGTTCACTGGTAAAATACCAGTGAACAGGGGCACAGAAGGAAATGCTCGAAATAAATGGTTGAAACGTTCATACAGTGTCGTATGGGCCTTTTTATCTTCACATATATATATATATATATATATATATATATATATATATATATATATATATATATATATATATATATATATATATATATATATATATATATAAAATATTGAACACATGAGCACGTGTTCACAGAAATAAATTTATGACTCACACTGGGTTCGTTCACGGTGTGAGTCAGAAATTATTTCTGTTAAACACGTGCTCGTGTGTTCATTAATTCTATCATACCTCATGGTGAAAGGGGAATTCGAGTGAAATGGTAGCGACTGGCTAACTGAAGATTCGGGAAGTTGGGTAAAATTTGATCGTATGTTAAGCTTCAGAAGACTGCCCCGGAAAAACCTCAGGTACGGAGTACTTAGGTTCCAACTTCTTTTATGACTTTGGTAGGTCCAATGCTACCACCTTGGCCTGTCACTGGGGAAACCGAGGTTCGTTCTCGGTGTGAGTCTGAGTCTATATATATAATATATATATATATATATATATATATATATATATATATATATATATATATATATATATAAATATACAAATTGCTTGTAGTAATGCAACTGGCAATTAAATGAGAGTATATGTCAGCCCTCAGTTGGTGGGAACTTGCATCCAAGTTGCTTGGGAGTTAGAAGCACATAGCAATACCAGCTATGACAAGGCTGGAACTTGTTTCATTTAATTGTCAGTGGCGTTAGCATTCGTATATTGTATATCACGAGAAAAAGTATGTATATAATGTTGTATACACTGGCGTGAGAATAGCTTTCTATAAAATATGCACATATGGGTCGGCCTGTTTGTGTCACTGACTTCTGAGTAACAATGTAAAGGTTTTCTGGCATGCTGTGTGCATGAAACCCCCAAACATCTAGGAAACGTTCAGGCCACTTGAAGACTGAAATGTATTCAATTGTCAGTTACATTTACATTTAAACTATCATCACTTTTCAATTAAATTCATCTACGCGTATGTACCTATACTGACATGTTGGAGACTTTTCTACTGAAAATATGCTTGAAGTTGAGATCTGGTAGGCACATGCGTTGCACTGACTTCCGAGCACGAAATAAAGATGCTTTCTGCCTATTGTGGTCAGAAATGATGTATGCTTGTAACTTCCAAGCATCGTTTATGCTTATTCGTTCCACGCTTTCTTGAATCCAACCGTTCCTGGCTCAGCAGTCTAATTCTGTATTCATAAATTATCATCTTCCTTGATATTTATCCTCATAAAAAGTAGCTCAGTTTTCGGGTATTTCTAATTTTTCCTATTTCGTGTTTGCTCGTTCGTAATATCATTTTTGAATACTCTTGCTTCTATTTATTTTTCTCTTTACTGTTTTAATAAACCATTAACTTACTTTCTCTATAACTTTTAAGTTTATTCGCTATCGATTCTTCTCATTCATGCTCCTTGCTTATTGAACTCTCAGATACCTCCCTCTCCCAACACCCCTGTATGGGACATGGGGAAGAGACGTCGTTCCTCCCCTCATACTCCTCTACTCATTGGTGGGGCTTGGGGAAATGGGGGTTCATCCCCCTCCCCCTCCTACTTAGCAATTAAAGTCATAATGTGTCCCTCCCTACTCCCACACGTATGTGAGGTAGTCCAGGGGAAGATGAGCTTTGGATCCTTTCCCCCTGGTACTCTCTAGATGGGGCCATATCCCAAACTCTACATTCACCGAAAGGGTATAGGGGAAGGAGTGAGGGGTGGGATCCATCTCCCCTCCTCCTCCTCCTCCTCAGCTGGGGTCATATCTCCCCTCTGCTTACTCTTAGGGGAGTAGGGGAAGGAGAGGGTTGGGATCACTTACGATAGATTTCATCATCAATGTGCATCAGCCTGCAATCAATCAATTGCTGTCAATTAGAGATACTCGACCCGCGAATGGATTTACCATGGATTTAACATGGATTAGGCCGGGATTAACAAGCCTTTAGACTTATTTTAGAGACACGATTACTGCGGGGGAGGAGGTTGGGGGTGGGGGAGGACTTCGTCCGCCACGTAATGTGTGGTGATTTTTTTTTTTTAACCTTCCGTTTCTTTCGAGTGAATTCGATCATAAAGTCGGTTTCGCATTAGATTCGTGAGCGAGATTGGGCTTAAAGGGCATTACCCGTTTAACGCCATCAAACGACGAGGGTCATTAGCCAAATGCTTTAACAGGCGTCGTGATGCTTGCTGGATTATTTTTATCATTTATTTACCTGCTAATGGATTTGAAAATACTGTAGGTTGGATAACAATGGGTGATGCAAAATCTCACTTATAGTTCATTATCAGATTTATAAGCGGCATAATGTATTTATAAATACGTTTAAGTAGATGCGCAAATATATGAATGTTTATGTGCGTTAACAAGTTCGCTCCCGCATACACACACACACACACACACACACACACACACACACACATATATATATATATATATATATATATATATATATATATATATATATATATATATATATATATATATATATATATATATATATATATATATATACGTGTGTGTGTGTTTGGATGTGTGTGTGTGTGCGTTGTGCAGTTGAACGCATACATGTTTTATATTTGTCTGTGTATATATATATATATATATATATATATATATATATATATATATATATATATATATATATATATATATATATGTATATATATATATATAATTTGTGTGTCATCTATATATGTCTCTCATCTGGGCTGTGTATTGAAGTATACAAAATAATTTAAATCAAGAATTCTGTGGTTCATTCCCTCGTAACTGCGCTTTCGGGTACTCACATTTGTGTGTTTACTATTACGTATTAATTACCTCTAAAGAAACGTGTACATGTAAAGATTATGTAGTGTAGTTTTTGTGTATATCTACCTACGTGTACCTCTGGCACACATCAAGATTTTCACAGAGAATTAGCCCCGCGTTGCAGATTTTTCGTATCAAACGAAACTCCCAGGAGTAGATATAACATTTGCCTGCAGGTAAAGTAGGCTGTTTATTTTACTGGGCTGTATCTGGTTTGGAGTAAACTGAGCGACGTCCTTCATATGTTAGTCACCTTTATCAGTTTTCTAAAAAGAAAACTGTTGTGCCGGCTTTGTCTGTCCGTCCGCACTTTTTTCTGTCCGCACTTTTCTGTCCGCCCTCAGATCCTAAAAATTACTGAGGCTAGAGGGTTTCAAATGGATATGTTGATCATCCACCCTCCAATCATCAAACATACCAAATTGGAGCCCTCTAGCCTCAGTAGTTTTTATTTGATTTAAGGTTAAAGTTAGCCATAATCGTGCCTCTGGCAACGTTATAGGATAGGCCACCACCGGGCAGTGGTTAAAGTTACCTGGGCCGCGGTTCATACAGCATTATACCGAGACCACTGAAAGATAAATCTGTTTTCGGTGGCCTTGATTATAGGCTTTAGTGGCTGTACAGAAACTCGATTGCGCCGAGGAAACTTCGGCGCATTTTTTACTTATCTATCATGGTGATAAGACGCGTCTGTACAACAGAACGGCATCATAAGTATAAACGTGCTAATCGAAGTCAAATAACAAGGGATTAGTAAAACGCGTTGTTTAGCATTTCACCTTCATTACTTCCGAATAAAATATGTATGCGGTTAACATTCGATGAGTAGGGGACCTTCATTATGAACGGGCATATTTGTGAGAATGACGCCGCGTGGAAGGTTTTGATTATTACACCTGAGTTATGAAGAGATAAAACGATGGAATTGCCACTCGATTGACAGATGTCTTAATTATTACTCAACCGTAATGATGAAAGAATAGAATGATAGATATGGTGACGTAAATGATGCTGAATGAGTCGTCGATCCTATTCATTAGTAAGTTTCTCACAGACGGGGATCACGATGAAAGCGATAAGTAGGAATCCTTGATTAATTTTGTATCATGTTTTTAAAAGAACACATTGACGTGATGCATTGAAAATGTTATTTGACTGCTATTGTATTTCTCTTATTCAAGCCTTATCCTACATTGGAGAGAATAGAGTCGGTTTTATGTTATAGGTGAGAAATTCGGTTATGTCTCTTTTACTTATTGCAGAAGCATCCGTTTCAAAATAGTGATATATATATATATATATATATATATATATATATATATATATATATATATATATATATATATATATATATATGAAATTTTTATCATATTTATATACAATCATGAAGCTACAAATATATGAAATTTTTATCCTCAATATCCCCGATGATTTATATAAGGGAGCGTCAATTTGATATTAAGCAAATTTTGTCAGCTTGAATATATAATATATATATATATATATAATATATATATATATATATTGTCATATAATATATATATATATATATATATATATATATATATATATATATATATATATATATATATATATATATATATATATATATATATATATATATATATATATATATATATATATATATATATATATATATATATATATATATATATATATATATATATATATATATATATATATATATTTATATATATATATACATATATATTTATATATATATATATATATATATATATATATGAAAGGTTAAAAACATAAATGACATGCAAGATTTTCGAACAAATAGAATGGGAAAATATGAAAGTTTCATTAACGTATGTAAAAGGTGAATGGAAGGTATCCTGTTACAAAATACTTAAAATTACGAAAGAAGTAAATGCTACATTTTATCCCACCACCGCCCACGTAACCTTTGCAGTTTTATTTTAATCGTGGAAGGTTTGTCAATAGCGAACTGATCGATGATCCATGAGACTTTTGATGTTACGTTCAGACAAAGGTGTGAAAAAACTCACGTTTCAGTCTGTAACTTTTAGGTTTGATTTTTTCAAGTAATGAACTAACCATGTCAAAAATGACGGTAATGTAAGAAAGGGTTGCGTCGCCAAGTTCCGACTCTCGGGACGTTACGTACCGTCCTGAAGCTCGAACGATAAATGCAGGCTAATGGATAAAAATTTTGGAGATCGGTAACGATGATGATTACGAACAACTATGAGAGATGACTTTTTTTTTGGTAAAATATAAATAGAAAAGCTTAGAGTCTGAATTCACGAAATTAATGACATGAAATTTCTCAATAAAAATTTAAATGATTATAAAAATATAAACAGTATCTCTCTCTCTCTCTCTCTCTCTCTCTCTCTCTCTCTCTCTCTCTCTCTCTCTCATGAGATAAAGTGTAGTTTACCTAAATTGTAATCGTGCGTGTTTACGGTTTAGTGAATAAACAAGCATTTTTTTTCTTTTCAGAAAATGCCACTTGTATCGACCGAGTACCTATTGTTAATCTCTCAGAATTTCAGTGTTAAAATGCCTCAAGAGAAAGAAGTATCGGGGTAGACAATAATCTGACTTCCTGAACATTTCGATGGCACTTCAGTGACCCTATTGTACTTCTGTGTACTCAGCGTCCCAGAGACAAGTGATGGTTCACAGTCTATAGTAGGTTCCAGTACTTCGGAGTTCTGCACGTTGCATCTGCCAGGTAATGAAATGTCACAGTACTATTTGTAGCTAATAAAATAGAAATTGAGCAAAAGATGACATTTTGGCATGTAGGTAAAACATTGACTTATTGTGGCATCTAGGTAAAGGAACGAGATCTTCAGAATAGAAACACACCTTTTTACATCTAGATAAGGAAGTAGAAATGACAAACTATCGATAGAAGAATGGTAAATTACAGTTAAAAGGAAAGAGGGCCCCCATTTCTGTCTTTTATTGAGGAAATTTATACAGAATACTTTATCTGCTTGCAGTATGGTCATTTGAATATGACTGCCTCCACAAGGCAATACACAGACTGTTATTTACGGGATATTTAGAGTTTTTATCAAAGTCTGCAGAGGATATAATTTTACCGATGAAGGAAATATGGTATTCCACACTATGCTGCTTTATGGATTTACTCAAACTAATTTGTTGCACATTTTGGAGTTGCATTTATATATATACAGTATAATATATATAAATATATATATTGGACTATAAACTATATATATATATATATATATATATATATATATATATATATATATATATACCATATATAAAGGCGTCCACTGTAGTCCTGAGTTCTTGTCCTTCGTTGGTTCATACTTATTATCAACTAAAAATTCCTTCGGCAACATATATAAAATATATTATTTCATATGGATATTAAAGGACGTTTGTAGTATGCACACATACAAAAGTCATATATAAGTTTATATATGCACATACACATATATAAATTTATATGTGCGTAAGTGCTTATGTAAATACAACATACATTTAGTCATTTAAATATGACCATTACGTCGCATGGAATACCACATTTTCTTCATCCGTAAAATTACATCCCTTCCGTTTTTGTAACCAAGCTTTTACGTCAGAAAATGATGACAAAGACCCCACTATGTCCAATATACATCTTGAATGACTTCATTCTTGTTATTAAAGCGGAATAACGTAACAAATTATTCGACTCGAGATGCCAGATAATGCAAAGGGCAAATAGCCCCGGCTCCATCTCTCACAAGAAAAGCTTGACCCTCATCATCCAATAAAAGATGGACAAAAAGGTCTGCCTCTATATCTCCCTCTTGGTTCTTCTTTGAATAGGATTGATAAACAACCGGCTATCTGCCTCACGGTAGGGTAGACCTTTCGTCCTGATACCGAAACTTAGGGCGCGATGGTCGAATAACCACAGACCCGCGCCAGATAGCGGTTGCGCTGGCTCAGGATGCGGTGGGGTAGGTATATGGTGGGGTGAGGATAGTGATAAGTGAACAAATGTTGTCGAGTGTAGCGGATTTTAACTTTCCAACACAGAGAGGGAGAGGGCTAATAAAGACCGATTGTTTAGGGGCCAGCAAGAAATAAATCCGTCCATACTTTTATTTGGAAAAGCTCGGTTTTATTGTCCTTCTCGTCAAATGGGTCTGGCCATTCTTCCTCCGCTTACTATGTAACAGGTTAAGTTATCAGAGAGGGACGGAGAGTTGAATAATAACCTTAAATTTTTATTTGAAAGTAACGCATGATTAGAGAGAGAGAATGAATAATGCAGTCGAGAATAAAGAAACAGTTTTTTCTCCCATGGAATACTGACTTTCAATCTTTTTCCAGAACTTTTACTCACACTTCAATAAAAAGACATTAATAGAGACATAGTGGAGATACCTCTATATTTATTTCCATCTCACTTTGTTGGGGATTATTTCGTCGAGGCCATAATTGGGATCAGCAATTGACAGTCATTGTGTGGGTATTAGTTGTAATTAGACATGATATAACAGATTGACTTCGAAGTGATTCCTTCGTTAGGATCACCAGATTTGCCAGAAGCCTCTCACTTTTCCCCTTCCAGGTATGCACCTGTGAAGATATATTGCACAGTCGAGATGCTAGGAGAGAAAATAATAAAGCACGAACATTGGCAGCTGGTTTATCACAGTTTCGAAGTTGTGAGTAGAAAGCATCTAGGAATTTTGTGGAACTGAAGGGCAAAGGTCTTCGGTTTTAATTACATTTTTCCCTTCCTATTTTGTAGATTTACAATATCTTTCAGCATTCATGCATAAGGTGGGCACTACACAGTTTCATTGCTTCATGTCCGCTGCGATTAAAAAGGTCATTCGAGAAGATAAGCTGCATTTCTTCAAACCGTCCAGTTTGGTTGTAGTTTGTAGGATGGAGAAATCATGTTGCTAAGCAATGTTTTGTCATCCATCTAATGAACGACAATGTACGCATTGTATCAAGGTCCCTATATTAAATGTTTTGATTATTCACGTGTACTGTTTGTTTTCGATAGTTGTGTTACATGTGTTATTATTCAAGTCGACTCTCTGGGTAGTATTGTGGGAGTATAGTTCTCATTATTATTGATGTTCTTAGTTTGCCACGATTCTTTCGTGCAGACTAATTAGACCTTCAGAGGTGATGACTACAAGTTACTGACTGCCGATGTCAGAATTCTGAATGAGCTCTCGCGATTTTTATGTAAGTGCAGGTCTCTGATTTTGCCTTTATAAATGACGGCTTTGTTTCCCTGCCCCCAGTAATCAGTTACAGTATCTAGTTGCAGTTTTTCGGAAGTCTGATACTTTTGAAACCCGAGAATTGTCGGTGAATAGGTATTAAACTTAGCTTTTAATGCTGTAGTCGTTGTTACTTATCGTGCGGACGAAAGTACTTGATCCGGAACTTTTCATTGTGGAGCACCGGAGATAATCAGAGGTTGGTTTAGGTAGTTCATCATTTCGTAACACATGAGGCGTCCCTTTCCAAGAGAAATTTAGAATTCATACTCGTATCTGACAACATATGCTCCTTTCCTATAGATCTTTCAGCATTTTGGATTACTTTGGAAGTTTCAGAAAAGTTACACTAAAAATATTTTTTTTCCTGCTTGAATCAGGAATTTGGTAATCATTAACGTTTGATTGTTCAGTTGAGTTACCGTGAATATTGCTTGAAGAAAGCCTTATTTGGCTAATGGTGAGGATGTGTTAATTAAAGAAGCGGCCGGTAGATTGTACGAGGTAGCTCTCGCTGTTCAGCTTTAGTGCCGGCCAGGTAACGGCTTGTTTGAAGGTTTTGTAATGAAATTACTCTTTATTGATTCGCGACGTGTGCGATATAATGGCTTTCGTTATTTCTTTTTACAGCGCTTGAGGATTACAAATTATTAGGAAGAAGTAGTCAGGTTACATTGTTGAGTTATTTATCACTGTGCCGATTTCCTCTTGGGAGAGAGAGACTTAGTAGCATTTATGTCTTTAAAAATATTTCAGTACTACCAGTTACGTTTTATGCAGATCATTCTGCAGACTCCTCCTCCCCTTCCCTTGCTGTGATATTAATTGCTCCATCCTTCACATTCATATATTCCTCCCCCCCTCATGTTTTCATCTTTTTGTTCTCTTAAGAATCACAACTGTCAATGACTCCGCGGAGACTTGTGAGAATAAAGTTTGATGTTAACTTACCATAAAACTTACGAACCAACCAATACTTGTGGTTAATAGCATATTATTTGATACCTTGGATATAGCGTTTTGGCTTTCTTACATGGCATTAGTTCTATTTATTCAAAATCATCAGTTTCGTCACAGACGTTCATGTTACTCCCAAAAATTAGTGTGATTATCATTGCGATATATAATTTAATGAGGGGTAACAGATTTCCACTGAGTATTCATGGAAAGAAAATTGGCCATCTCGTTATAAATTTGATATCCCAGAAAGGAGCCTCCCCACTCTTTTAGAAATTTCCAGAAGCATATCTCCTAAAATCTTTCCCTACATATATATATAACGAAATCCAACTCGCCAGGGCGCCACATTTAATGAAGCCATAGCATGTAATCCCATGGCTTATAAGGCCATGTTCATAGACCCATTCCATGTCTCGAGGAAGTTTGGAGAGTTTTCCCCAAAACAAAAATCTTATCTCCAGGTATGTGTCTTCTAAAACTCCCTCTGTATAGCCAAACTTTCCTGGTTGGTTGGACATAACATTTGCATATGGCATATCGGGTGGTCTTGCCCACCCGCTCATCACCCCCATCGGCCCATCCCCACTCCTCTCTCTCTCTCTCTCTCTCTCTCTCTCTCTCTCTCTCTCTCTCTCTTTGTTTTAAAATGTACAGAGGTTGACAGATCTGTTATTTTCTGTTTCACTTTTGATCTTTATCATTTGTGTCTTCGCACGTGTACATAAGAAGACAATGGCACAGTTCATGAGGCTTATGAAGGAGTTTACACTGGAAACTTATACGTGATTCAATTGAAAGATGAATGTGACAGTGACCTCTGCTTTGTTTGTACCTGAACCACTTGCTTCCTCTGGAAAAAGAGATCCATTCATTTGTACTTGTGTGTTATTCATGTGTATGTATGTATGTATGGGGCTGATGACACAAGGGTAGCCCGCATGCCTGAGTAGTGACATAGCCAGAGGTCGATTCTCAGGCTAGAACTACAATTATGAGCAGAATCTAATAAAACCCATTGGACATCTTTAACCTCATTAGCGGGTTGCAGCCAGCGATGGAAAAGGCATGAGACTAGTACCCTCATCCCAGAATACTAGGTAGAAAACTGGATGAGTATCACCTTTTGGAGCCAGCTCTGAGTATGGAACAGGGCGCTAGGACAATTCAGTACCTGACAATTCGGTGCCGGACAGTTTGGTACCAGACAATTCGGTACCGGACAATTCGGTACCACTAATACTACTAAAAAGATAAAGACAAACACACAATGTATACATATTGTTTAATTATCAGTGGTAAAAAAGAAGAGAAATTATAATGCTTAGAAAATTTTAAACTGCTATTAAAATTCTTGTTTAATAAAATAAAATAAATTGACAAAATGAATATTTGCATTTATTATTGAACACAATACTAAAACAAAAAAAAAAATGTTAAAACTTGCGGTATTTCAAAATGTTTGTCTGTATGAAGTCGAGCTTTGCACGAGCGATTTTCACAACGCCACTATATTTTTGAACCACCAGCATTTTCTTTGTTTATGGTAAACGTAGTTTTCGTTATCAACCGATTTCTTCACTTTTTCAAATTTTCAAACTTGTAAGTGGCCATCCCATTCCTCATGGGCTGATAACTAATATTAAAATTCAGTAAAATAAATAATTGACCTCAGTAACAATGCTATGCTTTAAAATAAGCCGAAAATATACAAATGAATAGATCATCACCACTTGACTTAGAATAATCGTTTCATATCTCATTACTGAAGGGTCTTTGCAGCTTCCCCTCGGCCCTTAGCTGCAACCTCTCTCGTTCCTTTTACTGTACTCCGTTTATATTCTTTTTCTTCCATCTGACTTTCCACCCTCTAAAGATTGTTTAATAGTGCAACTGCGGGGTTTTCCTCCTGTTACACGTTTAAAGCCTTCTTACTATCAATTTCTCTTTTAGTGATAAATGACATGATAGGTCTCAGCGCTTGGCCTTTGGCCTAAATTCTATATTCTCAATTCAAATGAGTAGTTTAGTTAAAAGCCTTCCGTTACTGAATTGTCTGGAACCGAATTGTCCGGTACCAAATTGTCTGGTACCGAGTTGTCCGGACACCAACGAACAGGTTTCTCTATATGTATATGTATATGTATATATGTATATGTATATGTATATATATATATATATATATATATATATATATATATATATATATATATATAACGTATGCATATACACACATATTTATACAGAGAGAGAGAGAGAGAGAGAGAGAAAGGTAAAAGGGTTAGCATAAGCGAAAGAGCGGGTCATAATGTTTTGAGATGGTTTGGTCTTGTAGGAAGAAAGCGGAGAGGCAGACATAGAAAGGGTTGGGCAGATGAATTAAAAGAAGTATTGAAAAGGAGCGGCTGCAACATCCAGGAATCGAGAGAGTGAGCACAAGACAGAGGTGAACTGGGCGGTGTGCTTGTAAATAGCAGTGTGATACAAACGTAAAATGTACAGAGCGTTTGTTTGCCATTAAACCTGGTCCAGATGACAACAAAACATCACGCCTGGTATTTTCCATTAAGATCTAGTTCATCGTCCCTTAATCTTGTACGAAACTCTCGGTTACAACTCAAAACTCCAGTTGCCAGAGCTGTATAGAAAGGTGCAGACTAAATTCAGATTCATTTGAATTTCTTTTCTCGATTTTGGTGAGATCTTTTCTTGGTGCATGTTTATTTTTCTTATCGTACGTCACAAAATTCGTCAAAATCCCAATTTTTGAAAACATTTGTAAAATTTGCGTAAATCAGGTAAAATTAATAAAAAACAAACATTAATTGCTTGCAGTTGTCTTATGCAGTTAAGCTATTTACTCTGTCAGATTAATTACCGAGGTTTATTTATTTTTTTATTTTATGATTCCTCAATATAAGCAAAGCGGTGTCGTATTGAAACTGTCATGTCTCTCTTTGGTTATGAATCATCAAACTTGCTGATTACAAAAAATATCCAAATAGGTAACTTTTTGGCTTTAATTGAAATATTATTGCTACAGTTAAAAATTTTTTCTTTGGCCCATGAAACTATGTAAAATATCCGATACAGCTTCCGATACAGCCCTTGTGCAGAAGTCGGCTGGTCCCCTGTGGGCTCCAGCTGAGTTGGTAGACCGAGACCTACTTGGATAAAGAACTGTGACAAGGGAGGCTGGGGACGAGTGGAGATTTGTGGAAGACAAACCCAAGGAAGACTGAAGAGGCGGAATTTCACAGAGTCGATGATAAATTTACTACAGCGCATAAAAGTGGAGACTTCTTGCTAAAACTTACGCGGCAGTCGCATGAACAAAAACATTTATTGACACGGTCATTTTGATCAACGAGTTTGAACTTCTTTTATTGCTAGTTGATGGAATGTGCAATTTCAGAAGAAACGATTATAAGTGAAAATAAAAGCAGAGATAATTTTTACTTTGGAAACCTCCGAGCTTGAAAACCTCCAAGCTCGACATACTTTTGATTGCTAATCTCAGCAACATAAACCCGAAAAAGAACCACGAAAATAAGTTTTCCGGTCTCGGTCATTACGACAACATAAACACCCCATTCCGTTACAATTTGCTAAAGTCTCCCCTTGCGTTGTCCTACGCACTCCGACCCATCAGGAGTCCCCCCCCCCACCCCGCCCCCCCGGGAGGGCCCATCCCTAGGCAACTACTATAGCCCCTTCCCCCAGGAATAACTGGCGTCCCTTCCCCCGGCAACTTCCCATTCAGTGGGACTCCGTTCTCTACACATCAAATAAAGTAATTACGAGAAGGGGTGAAGCGTAAATTTCACTCGCATACAGATGAAACTGTTGATTATTCATTGCAAGTTTATGTGGGACTGTATACGCCCTGAACATTGAAATATGGACTGGGAATTGGCCCAAACCAGTGGCACGGGTGGTGTCTGGGCTGTGATGATGGGGAGTGCCTAATCATCATCGTCACTATCTTCATCTTCACCAACATCATTAGTCTTTCGACTTTTTGTTTACAAGTTGACTCTCTCTCTCTCTCTCTCTCTCTCTCTCTCTCTCTCTCTCTCTCTCTCTCTGCAGACAGAAACCCCGGTGAATTTACAGTGACTTTGCAGTTGCTGGAAGTTTCAAATAAGATTTACAAACGACCAGGTATACATTTTTTCGGAACGAATTTTAATGAAATGAAAAGTTACAAAGGGAAAGATTTAATATCAATATCATTGAGGTTTTATATATATATATATATATATATATATATATATATATATATATATATATATATATATATATATATATATATATATATATATATATATATATATATATATATATATATATATAGGTATATATGTTATTTATTTTAGGTGCGTATTCATCAGTATATGTGTATGTCAGTAAGTAGCCAGAGAAAAAATGCCGGCTGGTCTGGCCAATACCTTTAGATTAAAACTAAATAATGTTAGTTCTTTAACTCCGATTTCATAATTTCTTCTATAAACAAAGACTGAAATGAGATGGCGAAGGCTGTTTGAACAAACAAACTATAATTTAAAATCCCTGTCAGTGAAAAGAAGTTTCTCGTTAAAAAGAGTTGTCTTCTTGGTTTTTTAGTAAGAGGAAGTCTAATTGTAACAGAGAGACCTCTTGTTCTTGAATTCCTTGTCTCAGCCAACGGTACCTAGCTCAAACTTATTGCAGACGACACTGCGAATAGGTGAATTAACACATGACACGTGAATTACGGTCAACAGGAACCAAAGATCTTTGCCTCAGCAGTGAACCTACCGTAAACGGATTCGTGAAAACAAATCGAAAATTAATTTGAGAGACATTATGGTGTAGTATTTCTTGCAACTTTTTATCGGCTACATCATTGATTTCTCAATAAAATCTTATTAGGGGGAAGAAGTTTTAAATTGGAATAATTTTGGTGAAAGACCGCCGTAGTTTTATCCAAATCCCGCATATGTATTTTTCAAATGTTTCTTTATGCCTGCTTATTTGAACACCCAAAGATGATATTTTGCTTCTTGTTCTACTTCACAAGTATATGTGATGTTAAAATGTGAATTAATGTAAAATCGCCCCAAATGCGAAGGTTCCTCAAATACAAATAATGTAATGTCTACAAACCATCGATAAGTAAAGATGCTTAAAAGCACGAAAGTAGTTAAACAGCCAAGGCTTTTCTTAAGAATTCATAAAGCTGTGACATCTACAGGTTCGAGAGAATAACCCGTTGCTACTCCATCGGTTTGAGAACCTTTAAAGTCTATTTTTTTGTGGAAAAGAGATTTTTGTGGCTATCAACTCGATTTTGTATTATCAATAACCATTTATAATTTTTCCTTTGCAAATTTTTTATCTGTATCTTTTGCATGTTTGAAGTTCATGAGCTGAATTTTTAATCTAATAAAGTCCATGTGTCACCAACCAATTAAAAGTACAAGTTTCACAAGGTAACAAATTAGCCCTTTTCCCCAAGTTCTTTTGTTTCATATAGATTTATTTCTTGATTTAACAAATAAGCTATTGCCTTTTCTGTACCACTACTCCGGATTAGGAATAACATCAAATTAAAAAATTAATAATAGTCCCGAAATTTCGACGGTATGCATATAGATATTAAGGAGGCCATCCGCTCCTTCCAAATCGAGATTCCTAAACCTTCCATTCGACCCCTGGACTTCAATTGGATGTGGTGCTGAGGTATTTAAGTATGCCCCTGTTTGAACCCTTGAACATAATTTCCCTGAAGAATTTGACGGTCAAGATCGTTTTTTATAGCCTTGGCCTCAGTGAAAAGAGTAAGTGAGCTGCATGTGGGCTTCACTTCCCAAGGAGAAGTCCTCTCTTTTGTACCTCTTCAGAGTGAAGAATGACTTAAAGTTGCATGCTCTGCCTCGCTCTTTTGACATTCCCAGTGGGAAGATTGAGGATTGGACATACGAGACTCACTCATGGGTTCTTGATATCCCGTGAAAATTTTGCGATGACTGTACTGTGTCTTTGACTGTTAGACATTTGCTGGTCGAATGTCCCAGTCTTGGGAATTTGAGTCATAGGTTCCTGTCCTGGGGGCGTGACAGAGGAGGTCATTTTATTCCAGCTACAATTCTCTGTGAGGATTGTAATATAGAGCAGTTATATATTATTATATGAGAGGCGGGCCTCCTCAGCAAAATTTAGATTATACATACAAAGCATATGTAAGTATTGATAATATATTCGCACAAATATGATTATATACATACATATTTTTGAATATTTTACATGAAATTCTTTTTAAACTTGTTTATTTATTTTTAGTTTTCTATTTAATTTAATACGGCGTCAATAACCTAGATGTTGTGACGCCAGTTTTAATAGACATAATCAGTCAATCAGTCCTCTTTGGTACCAGGTCAAAGGAGAAGTTCCCTTAGGTTCAGTCAGAGCTCTGTCAAAATATTTGCAAAGGACTAGGGAAATCATACAAAATGTAAAAACCTATTAGTTGCCCTAGGAAACCTTATTTACCTATGTAACTGAACGCCATAGCCTTTCTGTTCAAGGCCCTGGTCAAGGAGGCCACGCACTAACTGAGACCCCTCTTTCTTACCTCTCCTGGAAGTAAAATTCCACGATGTGCGAACGATAGTGACCACTTTCAATTTTTTTAATAAAAATTCTCTCTAGATAGAGTTGTCAATGTAGCGCAGTGGAGATGTAACTCCATATTTACTTTGCACTATTTTAAACATGTAGAAATTGAATTGAATACAAAATTTCAATAGACTGAAAGGAATATTAGTATTTGAAGACAACTAGCAATAAACGCCTCTGTAACATTTATTCCAAGTTTTTGTTTAATGTCAGATGCCGTCCTCAAACACATTTATAAATAGGCTGCAGAGCACATTCCATTCTTTCTGCTTCCGTAATGATGTGACAGTATGCAAACACAAAAGAAGAAGTGTGGTTACATATTGGCTATTGAAAGTTTGAAGGTAGGTAACATATGGCAGCAATTTCAGGTCGTAGTTTGCAAGCGTAGTAAATGACGTCATCGACAAGTAAGAAGGGAATGGCGCGACTTCCTCCCTGTTTATGGTTTGCTGTTAGAGTTCCTCCCAAAACTGTCCCATATTTCCAGGGATTTTCTTCATTTTTTTTTCTTTTTGTCTTTTTTCAGAAAATATGTTTAAAAAGTGACAAGATTCCTAAGAAAACTTTTGTAATTAGATAAAAAAATCGAAAAGGCGTTCTGTGTTACTTTTCGGAAGCATTGAAGGGTGGACATAAAGAAAGCGAGAGATTGAAAAAGATAGGAGAGAGAGAGAGAGAGAGAGAGAGAGAGTTCCTGGAAATGTAGTATGTCAGAACACTTGAAAAGCCATAGTGTAAAAATATTGCATCCATTATATCCCACCTCCTGTCGAAAATATTTCTGCTTGCTACTTGATTACGATTGGTAAAACATCGCACTTGAACCTTCCGTTCTAACAAAGCCTGCATAGATGAACCCACGTCCCTTTTCTTCTCCCTAAAACAGCGAGCTTTTGAGCAAACGGAACAAAATCCTATATGAAAATTGTTTGAATCCTTTATAAATACAATAAGCCAGATGAGTTCATTCCGCGGCAGTTCTTCTTAGCAGCCAAAGAACGAGAAATAGTGAAAATCATCGAGAAATATCCACAGATTTATGGAAGTCATTCCTAACGACTCTTATCCGGACAAATGTACTGGCTGGCGCATCGCATATGCTTTGCTTATCATCTCTCTCCTCCTCTGGAAAGTAAACGGTGGACAGAATAATCCTTTTGTAACATATCACTCTGTTTATTACATAAATGCAAGGGTGTTTCAGCAGTAAATTGGAAAAGATAGCATTCTATATTTTTTGCTAACTACGCAACGAACATGATGCTAATTAAGTGAGACAACAAGGCAAATTCGCCAAGTTAGGGTAACGAGAAAGAACGACCTAAATGAGAACCTTTACTATTTTACATCCTATGATTAATCACTTGCTTTGTTTAATTACACGCCCTTTTAATCCCCGTTGCAAGCATCGGCGAAAAGTGTTTGAATTATTAGTATTAATAATCATTCACTCCATACTCCAGTTCACGTTTTTCTCCTGTTATTGGTGCGAGAGGGATTTTTTTCTAATAAACATTCCTGCGACCCGTTTATTAATCGGTAATCTGACTCTCCTCGTGTGACCTATAATAAAATTTCACATTAAGTGGATATCACTTATTTGCTTATTAGGAATTAGGATCATAATTATATTACAGATTCTGTCCGTGAAGTTCTGTCCTGAACGGCTTTGCTAGTTCTCTCGATTAAATGAAGTTCCCACATTAACATTTATTCATTATGTATAGATGTATGTGTGTGTCTTATCGATTGTACTTTAAGCAGACGGAAAGTAACATGAAACCTAAAATTACTCGGCTTTTTGCTACTTTCCGCAGGTTTTGGTTAACAATACAAATTACACTGCAGTAATTCAAATCGGGGTGCTTGATTATTGAGCCTTTTTTTTTTTTTTTGTTACGTATTCCAATAATTTGGACATTATTTCATACGAGCTTGATGGCGCGCACAATGGTGCCCTGGAACCCGGCACTCCCCGTCATGTCTCCTCTACCCTCCCGATCCCCTACCTACCCCGCCCCCACCCAGGATGGACAAACAAGTTTGCAAGAGAAGGGTGGATGTGTCATGTCTCCCCTACCCTTCCTGATCCCCTACCCCCCCCCCCCCCTCACCTGGGATGGACAAACAGGTTTGCAGGAGGAGGGTGGATGTGTCATGTCTCCCCAGCCTCCCCTACCTACTCCGCCCCCACCAGGGGCAGACAAACAGATTTGCGGGAGGAGGGTGGATGTGTCATGTCTCCCCTACCTTCCCGATCCCCTACCTACTCCGCCCCCACCCGGGGCGGACAAACATGTTTGCAGGAGGAGGATGGATGTAACATGTCTTCCTTTCCCCTCCCGATGCCCTACCTACCCCGTCCTTACCCGGGCGGACATAAAAAGAAAGATCCACTCGGATTTTATTATTATAGGGGACTTCTGGCCTGTTGATCTGGAATTCGCTGTCTTTCTGATTTGACTGTCTAACTCAGGATCCAGAGAAGAACGGGTCCGCTAACGTGGTAACGAAAATAAGACCTGGCGCAGGTAGTCACGTGAGCCCGTCCCCGCTAGAGATTTGTATGTCCAGGCACCACTCATTTATGCGGTCTTTTTTTTCAATAATCCGTTTCCTTTAGTAAAACTCATCTTCAGTTGAGACCTTTTCTTATTTTTCACTTAAATGCTAAACTAATTCACTAAGGCCATGAATCATTAAAGGTCCAAGAGTATAAGAATGTCCAGTAAGAAGGATAAAAACAAAACTGTTTTCATCGTATTATTGTATGGATTCATTTAACAAAATAAGAACAAACTACTTCTTGATATCTGTTCAGTATAAGTTTATTAGTTTCATAGATTTTCTTTCCATGCTTTGGCACTCGTTCATTTTCTTTTTCTTTATTACAATCACTTTACTTAGATAATTCATCCTAAGACACATAAATTTTAGCTAAAAAAATTATTACATCTTCGGGATCATCAGCTTCAGACAATTCTAATTGAGAAGCAAGCGACTTTATGCAGTCTTTAACTTACCGTGAAGCTTCGCCATGATTTGCAATAAATATCTCTCTCACAATAGATAACTGAGACGTGAAAGCATCAGGTGTTGCATGCAGTCCGCCTCTGTTTATTGTGCTCGGGCCATGATTTTTCTGATAAATTGCAGTCTGTTGTTTAAACTCCTAAATTAGGATATGTCAGTGCAGATTTCTTGACGATACAGCCGCCAATGCAACGAAGAGACTCTTCGTCTATTACGTCAGGAAGTGATTTTTCAAGTTTTCCTTCCTCTTTCTTAGTCAGTTTCTGTTCTTCTCTAACATTGTCCTTTAAGCCTTCATTTTCAATTTCAAGTTCACTGGTTAGATTTTTAAAGAAAATGGTAATCAGACACATTTCTGGCAATAATTTCCGTTCATTCACTGTTCTGTTTGGCACTAGCAAATTCGTTTTCTTTAAATCCAGTGGGTTTTTTCACTTAACAGTGTAATGTCTTAATTGCAATGTCTTTTCCTAACAAATACTCTCTCAAGCAAAACTGAAAACTCACCGAGTTTGGATTATCATGTGACCCATTCATTTGACGTGTGCAACGAAAAAATTTTCCAACATATCTTGATTTAATCGCCTTAAAGGTATGAATTTAACGCTATATAATTTACTTAGTATTTCGTAAAGGTCTATAAGAGACTTACCTGACAGAATTTCTCCCTTTTGAAATCTATAAAGGCAATTAAATCATGAGTTTGCTACCATCATGGTTTTCATGGTATCTACCTTTTTCTGCAGAATTTTTTCTGCTCTTCATAATTATTCGCAAAAGCATATCGTGATACTGTCGCCATATATTGAAGAAGAATTCATATCAAACCACTATCAACTACATAAATGAAATTAGCAGTTTCTTCCAGATTGCTGCTGTTTAATATACCTTTCTTACCTAAGGAGTCAATTGCACTCACAATCGAAGTGGATAACAATTGTTATCCAGTTCTCGCGCTGTTTCTCTTGGCCTAACTAGTTCAAATGACTTTCATTTAACTTTTAAGAAAGGCCATATTCTGTCTTCCCCTGACTATACATTTCACGAATGGAAGAATCAGAAATAAAACTTCCATCTTGCAATTTTAGTTCATGTAGTTGGTACTATATTCTTGCAAATATGTGAAGAGCGTAATAATGATAGCATGATCTAGGTTAAGTTTGGCAGATCGTCGACATGCTTGTATGCATGCATCTCTCACACATGTTCTCAAACTGACATTTACTTTTCCTTTTTGTGTTAAAACAGAAATTGTTCCAGAAATGTTGGCAAATGAGTCATTGTGACATCTGCTGCGTGGAGTACAAATGAGGCATTGGTATTATATATGCTGGAATCTACACATATTATAAATGAATATCTATCAAAGAAATCCTTTGAGACAGGATAAAAATAAAATATTAATAGAGGGGCCTTTTTAAATTTGATTTGGGTTGGCTTAGCCCGAGCCCCAGTCGGGGTTTGGGGGCTCACGTGAGCTCATTATCCTACCCGCACAGATTCTGACCTGCTCGTTAGCAGACCCGTTCTTCTCTGGATCCTGGTCTAACTTATAGGCATCTTTCGATAATTCATGTTCCAGTGGGATGACTGTTTCTCTTCTAAGCTGGAACGAACACTTGTAAATTTAATTATAATCCTTTATTTACATAATCAAAATTTTCAAGAAGCATTTTTGACGAAACTTAAGCGATTAGGGCACATTAGAATGGTGAAAGACTTTCTAGGGTCTAGAATGATGAAAGGCCTTCTATGGTCTAGGGTCTTCATTGAGAAACTGGAATTTCTGGAATTTCTGAAGAGAGACCAACGTTCCAGGTCACTTCCAGGGTTGTACATGACTTGGAATGAACTTGGGAAAGCAGACCATTTTTCTCAGTAGCACAAATTGCAAGAATGCCTGTTCAGCACCTTTCGACAGCCGTATCCCTGAAAAGAATAGGAATCTATGTGTCCTAAACTCTTGCCTTCTAAGTATGCGGGCATCAAAGTTAAATAGAATCAGTGAATATTGCATTGTCAAGGATTAACTTTTTCCACGAAATATGAAGGAGAGACTCAATCATTATTTAGTAAAACTGCTTTTTCTGTAAATCCAAACCATAAATATACAGACGCATCACTAAGTCTGTTATGGACCAACCCAATACTAACGCAACTACCAATTAAACGAACTCATTTCTACCACTGGCCAGCGCCAAAATTGCTTTAAGTAATTATGTTGCATACGAAGGTTTTTTTTTTTTTTAGAAAAGTTCTTTAAAGATTAGTTTTACCTAGCTGTACTGTTTAAAAGACATGTCTTGTAATCTGAAAGTTAAAAATGTAAGCGTACAACATTTAAAAGAAACCCTCACGCTTAATTGAAAAGTAAACAATCCTCGTTTGGTTTTTCTTAATTAAAAATAATTCACTGGCCTGAACAAGCGCAGACAAAACTTTGTTGAGCAACCATTAACCTACTACTTTGTATGGTGATATAAGGCATAAAATTCCATTGCTTGCAGCATAGCATGCTATGCTATGGTCACCTCTTGAATGAAGTTGACAGCCATGAGCAAAGGCAGGAGGCATCAGAATGAAAAAATAAACTGCAGTCTCTAAAGGGGCGGGGGGAAAGGGACTCTGTTACATTAACATAACTTCCAGATTACATATGTCTAGCAGTTTAAAGTAACACTTGGATCGATGCCAGGCTGAGGAGAAAGGACTCGAGCCCGTTTCTTGAAAAATGCATTGCTGTCGATCACTCGGTGATTTAGTTCCAGGTAGTCAGCAGACTGTGGTGATTCGCAACCAGGGTGGAGAAAGACCTGGAACTGACATTCTCCTCCCAAATAGCTTTCTGAGAGAACGGGAAGGTCAACAGCTTTGCAGGGACTCAAAAGAGAAAAAACACAAACACATATATATGTGTATATATATATATATATATATATATATATATATATATATATATATATGTGTGTGTGTATATATATATATATATGTGTGTATGTGTGTGTGTGTGTGTATGTATGTAATATAAAGCGCATGCATGTTGAAACGTAATAAATATTATCTAACTCAAGAAATTTTTAATTTGTGCCAACTGCAACATTGCTTATCTTCTTTTTATCGCTACACGAAGTTGACACAACCACCTACAAAAAAAAAAAAGTTTTATTACCACCAATTTATTAGAGAAAAAATGCCATAATAAAGAATCTAAGAAAAAAAAAGGAAATACTTTTGACAAAGAGGATCAGGAGAACAGTAATGAGTGACATCCACGAGCAAGGCTGTGGACTGAGCTCATGGGCGTAATTTCGCTGTGAAGTTGTAATGCTTCTCTTTGCTCTTCAAAAAGTGGTCATTGTTGCCACCCAGTGGGCGTAGGATCAAATTAAGCCACTTTCCTCAATTACCAACAATTACTCTCTTGAATTCGGAATTAAATGCGCATTGCATCTTCATATTTATTCGCACTGAGTTTTTATTGTTTCTTTGCATTACGCACTTCAAGTATGCTCTGAATTTTGTGCCTTGACTTAATTTTAAAGTGCTTTAGATATGCTGCAAATTGTGACATAAAAACTTCCGTTTCTTCTTTATATTCACACACTGACAAAATACGATATGAATTCTTCTTTTCATTATATTGAGTCATTGTTCTCGTTAACAGATGGTGTTCGTGATGAACTTTTTTCGGTCTGAATTTTTTCAAACTCCGAAAAAGGAGGACTTTTGTACTGGACGCTGATAGCGACTAAAATTCAGGTGTCATTGCCATTGTCTTTTAGTAGCTGTTTTTGCTCTTTTTTATTCTATTCAAGTTTATTATTTTTCTCTTGGTTCAAACTGTGGGGAAAGCGTTTCAGGTTTGGCGAACTTTGAAATATTTCTGAAGAGTGAGTCATTGTGATGAGGTGAGGTAGCCTTTACTTCCGTCTCCAGATGGTTTGTCATCAATTCTTCTTTCTAATAATCTTATGTAAGATTAAAGTTTAAATGACCGTTATTATTATTGTTATTTTTAAAGCTGAATTATGCATTCATCTGTGGGCAGATGAAAGGAAGGAACGTAGAAAACAAAACAGAAAGCAACAAGTAACAGGGAATATAATAAAAGGAAATCAAATTACTAATGTGCTAGGTTTATAGAGAATTCGGTCTCAGAGTGCCACAATATGAAGGAAGGACTTGATCACGAGAAATCTTTTTATTGCTCCATACTTTGTCGATTCGGTTACATAAGAGGTCGTAGAAACAATCTGTAGCTGAGATTGTACAGTGATTTTACAAAGCATTTTGCCGAGTTTGTTATAAAAAAATATTTTTTGCATTGAAAAGTAATCTCTTACTTCATTTCTGTATTATATAGCTATCTATATATAATATACATTTCTTATTATATATATATATATATATAATATATTATATATATATATATTATATATATATCTATATATATATATATATATATATATATATATATATATATATATATATATATATATATATATATTATATATATATATTCATAACAACAGTATAGCCGTTCACAACAACAGCTATGCCTTCAGAGGAAGAACAACGTAAGGTTCTCATGCTTTCTAACCGCTGAATCATGGAGGAACTTCTGCAGTAAATTTTCAACATTAGCGCCTTCATGCACTTACTCAAAGGTTCATCAGCAGCTCGTCGAACCAACTTATGTACACTTTACCATTCACCTTATCTTGCACAATCTCTCGCTCTTCTTGGGAATTGGGATCTTTTCTTTCAATGCCTCCCTCATGTTGTCTATCCAGCCTATTCTACATCTTTCTTTCCCCCATCATTACACTTCCAAATTAGCCCCATAAACTTTTCGTCAGCCTCTTGTCCTCCAGTCTTTCCACTCTCTGATTCATCCTTTCATCAATCGACATTTTTACTACTATTTATCTCCACATTTCTCGCCCTTTCAGTTCTTCTTACGCCACATAGAAGATTATGCAAAATGTTCTTCTCAGTAATTTCAACCCTTCTCTTCCGTTCACATTCAATATCCACACCTCATTTCCTTGGCTTAACAATCCCATATTACAATTACACTTTGACTTCCACAGACACATAAAGGTTCTTTCCAATCTTTTGCATACACTTGGTACATACACCTGCTTTACTTATTTTATAGCTCACCTTTTCTCTTCTCCTACCATCTTCGATATATTTACTGTGCTGCGAAATGCCTACATGATTCAGCTACTTCTGTATTTCTATCATTCATATTAATATTCACTGTTCCATCTTCTTGGATTCCCCTCACAACCGTACTCTGGCTCACATTTGCTCTCAACCTTCTGCTTTGGAAGTGGCGTTCCATAAGGAATACCCTTCCGGTTCTCAGTTCGCATTTGAAATGAGGTTGCTTGCCCAATCCCCTTTGCCATCTTGGCTGCCACCTGCAACAGTCATGTGTAATGGAACGTGCATTGAATCTTGGTCCTCTCTCTTTTGAAGTCAGTGTCGTAACCACTAGCTCTTTAGTATAATATATATATGTATATATATATATATATATATATATATATATATATATATATATATATATATATATATATATATATATATATATATATATATATGTATATATATGTATATATATATATATATATATGTATATATATATATATATATATATATATATATATATATTTATTATATATATATATATATATATATATATATATATATATATATATATATATATATATATATATACACACACATTATATAATAACACATAATACATATATATATATATATATATATATATATATATATTATATAATTGTGTGTGTGTGTGTTTATCATTTTTATAAAAGAATCCTTGATAACCGAAATGTAGTCAAATACTATTTTTATGACAGAACATTAGTCGTGAACTCTTTATGCTAAGATCTGCAAGTGCATTTAGAAATTGATACTAAATAAAAGTAGTATTAATATAAGAAGATGCTCACGTGTAATGTATACTTGCTTTATAAAAAGGAAAATATACTGAAAAATAATTTAATGTTAAGAAGTTAGGTGAATAGACTCATGGTGGCAAGAAAATGGCGAAATGAAGACCTGCAATTATACAAATAAAGACAAGTCAACCGGCGTATGCAAATAGTAAGAAAAGAAGGGAAAAAATTGGCCACAACTTCGCATAATCTACGCAATAAACTAAACTGATGACACAAACGAGGCAGAAGTCATTTATTCCGATCTAACGTACAGCCCAAGATAACCCGCACTTTTCCCAGATCTGTCCAGTCCTTCATACTCTGTTTTTTTTGTTGCCATGTTGGACCATATCCGCAAGCTATGTGTTCTAGACGACTGGGGAGGGGCCTTGCCTTCGCTGGGCAGATCACCGTATACATGGGATGTAGAAGGAGTGTGAGCTTCGTAAACTTGGAAATGCATCATGTACTTTTGGCGTTTGTTCTAGCAAATGGTCTTTCTCTGAGTGTCTCGTAGACTCACTACTTCTTTGAAGAGATACGGATCAGATAAGGTAAAGAATTTATATGTATAAGGGACCCTAAGCCCCATATTTTTGGGTAGTTATCGTCAAAAATAATCCCATAACATAGTGCAAGTACCTTTCTACCTTTTCCAGGGGGGCGCTTGTTGGGGTGTAGCGCGTTCGATCACCGTAGGTTTAAATCCCATCTGGTATTTAAATGCTGTGCAGTTGTTGACAGATATGAAAACTGGAGAGATCGGAATGTCTTCCTTTTTCGGACTGCAGGTTGTTTTATTTGCTACTTTTGCACTGGTTGTTCTTGTGGTGTGGTGAGCGTTTGTCCTTGAAACGTTTCATACCACGCATTTGCCCCCCTGCCATTTCATAGCTTATCTCGCTCTTGTTAATGTTTGTTTACATACGTCTGTGGTGTGAGGACTATTGTCCTGAGTAGCCGTATTCGGTTGTAATTGTAAGTGTTGTGCTTTGAGCATGGTTAAATCTATATTTACGTTGTCCTTAACATGCTTAGGCCAAAGAAGCACGGGAGGCATAACTGAGAAATGCCCCATTTAGGAGGGTTAGCCGCCAAACAAAAACATGAAAACGATTAACAAGGTGGGCTTGACCAGTGGAAGTTCATCCAAAAAACGAACTTCAGCAGTTCGTAAATCAGTATTCAAGGGCAACGATGTGAACACAACAAATGATAGATACTGCATTATGAGCAGTGATTATATTGAGAGTATTGTTCGGCAAATGACAGGTCCTGTCTGTTTTGATGCTAACATAAGGGTGAAAATAATTTCAAAATTAATCTACACGAAAATGATTGTGATGTGCAAGGATGGTAAAAGTGCTATTGAAGATGATAGAGCAAATTAGTGCATTGAAACCAGCATCTTTTTTTCTTGCCAATAACTTCAGTGGTTTTATATATTTATATATATATAGATACAGATATAGATATACAGTATAACAACGTTGTTGGGTCTGGGCTATAATGGGTTTACAATATTAGCCTCCTTGAATGTTAGATGTTTTCTTATGTATACAAAAAGCAATTGCCCAAGTCTTATAAGGATCTGTTAGGAGTTGAACCTAAAAATGGGCCATGGCATCAGATGGGCCATGTCACATATTGATTTGGTGCTACGGTTGAGAGATGGATCTTTATATTCAAGTGTGTGGAGACACCGTTCTAAGTGTAAGAGTACTACTAAGCAGGCGCTTGACTTTCCTGCTGCAGTTACAATGTTGATTGTCTGGACAGTCATTTATGCACCTCGTTTGGTTTCCCTTGCACAGAAATTTCTTTGGCATCTCTAATGAAGATGAATGATAATATAGACTTACCTCTCGAGAAATCAAGAAATACTAGACTAAAATAGTATAGGATCCAGATTATGAATCAGGAGCAGGAACGTTGAAATTCCTCAAACTTAATTATGTACACATCTTCAACTTTAAGTGAGCCTTACTCTGAGTTAACATTTTGTAGCTTAAAATGTTAAAGGATCTGTTAGCTTTTATTTTAGATACCTCATTTTTTTGTTACCTATTTGTAAATACTTAAAGTCTTGGGGGGGTTCTTTGAAGATCTGCGGAAAATATATAAATATCTTATGACTTTTCAATGCTTTAGTTGACGATTTTACTACCGTTGTACCATTCCGTATAACCAGGCACTAAAGGTAGTTAACAGTGGAAGAGCAGGAATTATAATAGTACCTTTTTATACTCTAGACTAGAGTATGTTTACTTTTTCCGTATGGCAAGACAGAAGTGACTTGTATCTAAAATTGAATGAGCCTTAGTAAATCAAATATTTTATAGTTTTTGTTTATTTTCTTCCAGTTTATTTTAATTTTTTGGAAAATCAGCTTTTGATAGGATCGGCATTTGTCTGTCTGTCCGTACTTTTTCTGTCCGCCCTCGGATCTTAAAAAATACTGAGGCTAGAGGGCTGCAAATTGGTATGTTGGTCATCCTCCCTCCAGTCAACAAGCATACCAAATTGCAGCCCTCTAGCCTCAGTAGTTTTATTTTATTTAAGGTTAAAGTTAGCCATGATCGTGCATCTGGCAACGTTATAGGACAGGCCACCACCGGGCCTTGGCTGAACGTTTCATGGGCTGCGATTCACACGGCATTATATGCCCTGTACAGAAAACTCGGCGCATTTTTTACTTGCTTTAAGGCTGATATGAGGAGCAAAAGGACTTTTTTCTTTTACGATAGAAGTCCTAACTAGCTTTATGAAATTTATCTTTTTGTCTGCCACAAGTAAGTCGGAGTCGGTTAATCTATACAAGTGTTCTATACTTTTAGAAGTTCTGAAATGAATGGTGCTCATGAAATCTTCCGGTGATCGTGGTCGTTCTTTGACAAATACCGACATCAAGCGGCTGTTGAAGAGAAAAGGAAGAGTGACAGCGAAATATTAGGAGCGATTAAAATATTATTCAGTAGCAACCTTTGAAAAGAAGACAAAGGGATTTAAATGACACTGAAATAATCATAAATCTTTATTGACTTTTTCCAGATATATTTCTAAAGTAATTTGGAGTAATTACAAAATTGTTATCCTCCCAGATACATTTCTTGTAATTGGTTTTCCCACTGGTTTATATGTGTATTGGTAACGGTTTTATCATTATTTTCCCACAAGAAAAGGAATTACACTTGACATGGGAATCTCATTTAGTTTTCTATTTTTGTTTTATAATATAGCCATTTCTCAGCAAAAATATGTGCATATGTATGTGCGTATGTTCAGACGACCATTTACTGCATCAGTCTTTTTCTAGCATCTTATTAGGGAACAATAAGCGTGGGCAGATGAATAAGAGAGGTCGTATCGAAGACTGATATAAATGATTACGGGACTTAACGGGAAAACCTGCGTGAAAAAGGAGAAGTAATATCATGTTTTCTTACTTCCCAGATGCTTTCTCCTTTCGTGTATCAGCCGTAATTGCGCGGCCATTATCATAACTATCAGATGCTTATTTCTCTCTCTCTCTCTCTCTCTCTCGCAGACTTCCGCTGGGTGTTTGTCTCCCTCTTCCAACCCGAACTCATCGGGTTTCCCAGCTTACTCGCTGACTCTCTCTCTCTCTCTCTCTCTCTCTCTCCTCTCTGCTTCAGGGGGCCACTCGTCAATAATGAAGAGGCGATTCGCAGGTTGCTACAGAGGACCCCATTTATTTTGGGCATTCATCTCTTTGTTTACTTGGCTACATTCAATACGGGTATGATACAAGGTCGACCGGGGGACCGACCCCCTCACAGCCATGGCCTTATTTCTTATTCACATCTATCCCCGGAGCTCTTTCTATAATCCCTCTCCCTCCTCAGAAAATCACTGGCCAATCTCTCTCTCTCTCTCTCTCTCTCTCTCTCTCTCTCTCTCTCTCTCTCTCTCTCTCTCTCTCTCTCTCTCTCTCTGTGACGTAGACAACTTTCAAATGCAGAAAAGTTTGTTATAGATTGCCAGAAAAGTTTACAAAATGTTTAAGCAGTATTACCCAACTCTTAGCAATATGTTATTTATTAAGAAACGACGTTGAGCTCTGAATTCGGACATTCCTGTCAATTTTGACGTTCTTGTTTGTAGGTTTCTTTAATCAGCGTTGGTAGTTGTCGAATGTTCATTAATGCTGAACTGTTCAGTAACGCAGCTGATAGGTAAAAGATAATTGTTTGTTTTAAGTAAATGTTGAGTCA
>NC_089790.1:34124578-34162078 GCF_040412425.1 Macrobrachium rosenbergii
TTTGTTGTGCGTTAAACTAGCTTGACGTACGTAGGTATTGTATGTATGTTGTCATTTGCCAGTACTTATTGTCCTTACGCATTAACATATATATCTATGTACTTGCCAGGTATAACATACTTCACGTTCTCCAGTATTCATTGGTTCTGTTGCCATCTTTTGCCTAGATAAATTGCTCCATCAACATGGCATGACTTTTTCAATCTCGTATTCATTTTATTATTGCATGTTAGTTCCTGAGGTATTCCAGTTTCCCTCATATTATTTTTACACAAAATCCTTTAATCTTTTATTTGACGAGAGAGATTCTTTCGTCTTCCGTTCTTCCAAATCCCCAGTCCATCATATGGTTTCCCAGCTCGTGTGTTCCTTCCCGACGAGTTCGATATTTGTGCATCTTCTTTAATTTTCTAATTATATATTTTTTTCGCGCTACGTCTTATGTAATTAATAATCTGCTTTTCTACACTCTTTGTTCGTTTAACTTGGTCTTACGATACGATGTTTCTCAGCGTTCATCGCGTTCAAACATCTTTAGGAATCTTCTTGACACTTAAAGTTCATGTCTCTCCTATTGTCTTTTATTCCCTTCTTACGGATTCTTTATCGTGATTACCCTTCGTCGATTATGTAGTCTCTTCCTTTATTCCTTGGGGGAAAAAAAAGAGAGAAAGATGGAAGATCATCTTCGGGATTATCTTCCCAGCTTTCTCAATTTTCCTTCGACCTTTCTTTGGTTATCTTTAACTCATTATTATTTGTTCCTCACGTGTTCCTTCTCAGTTACTTTCTATTTTAGCCGAAGAAAACAGGGAGCATATCTATATTTTTCGTGTCTCTTGTATTGCCTATAGGGTGCGACAGTGATTTTAGAAATTAAAAGAAAATTCATTTTTATCTTCAAAGTTGAAATCAGTCCCTTCACCTCTAATACAGCGTGTAATAAGCCTACTGCTGCAGCAGACATGCAACAATAATTGAAATGCATAGTGAGCGGAAAAGTAAAGGTCAGGCAAAGAGAAAGGAAAAAAGAGAAAAAAGAGAGCTAATTCGCGTTATCCAAAAGTCTTTTAATCCGGACGATGGTAATGAAACCGAATCATGAAAAAGAAAAAAAAGAATCCAGCAGGTGATTGTAATAAATGCAGCCGCACGCAACAAAGATTAGAGCAGCAATTTAATAACACGTAGTAATTTCACAATGAAAAATTATTATCTTAAATTCCCTCAATATCTAAGCAGCAATAAGCCCCGCGGTAATCTCTAAAGCTCGGACCTGCGAGCGCGCTAACAAATCTCTCGATATTTTTCACCATTTAATATCGCTCCATAGTATTAAGGCGCTAATGAGAATAGATGGAAGTGGTTCATCCTTGCCAACCGCTAAATGAATATGCATCGAGGAAATATTACTACCAAAAGAACCTTCCCTATTCCCCCTCCACTCTCCCCTACCCCCACCCTTCACCATCACCATCCAAATGGCCGTACAGCACACGCAAGCTTTGGCAAGGGATACTGAGCTTTATAAGTGATACAAATAAAGCCAAATTTCGTGAAAGATTTTTTTCTTGCTGGTTATGATACACGAAAGCTTTGGGTTTTAATGGATGAGTTTTAAATGCTTTAGTGCTGATGATTTGGTCTCAGGAAATGAAGATCTAAGTGTAGACGGTTGAACGATTTTATTCATGACTCTTCTCAATATTTATTAACATGATTATTTCCGTAGGGGGGTAGTGCAATCAGTGCACCTCACGTGGTACACTGTAGGCACTACTTAAGGGTCTTGTCAGCGTCCCTTCGGCCCCTAGTTGCAACCTCTCTCATTTCTTTTACTGTACCTCCGTTCATATTCTCTTCCATCTGACTTTTCACCCTCTCTAAAAATTGTTTCCTAGTTCAACTGCGAGGTTTTCCTCCTGTTACACCTTTCAAACCTTCTTACTGTTAGTTTTCCTTTTAGCGCTGAATGACCTTACAGGTCCCAGCGCTTGGCCTTTTGGCCTAAATTCTACATTCTATTCTATTCTATTCTATTCTATTCTATTCTATTCTATTCTATTCTATTCTGTTCTGTTCCATTAATATGATTGTGGCATCATGAGGGCATTTTTGTTCCTTTTTTTATTGAAAAGTTATCAGAGTATCTGTGATTTAAATTCATGTTTTCATATTTTTTAAAGTATTTTGCACTGCAATAGATTGATAAATTATCGTAAGGTAATTTGACGTATATATATTTTTCCCCAAATGAAGAGAACTAAGTAACTAGGAAATAACGCCAAAGCTTGTTATAGATAAAAGTTTGACCTTTCTTGGAAATGATTCTGTCAACATCCTATTAAGGCAACGAAAACTGTGAATAATGTAAATAATTCTCAGGTCAAATAGAGAACATGGAAAAATTAAAGAAATATAAGTCCAGTATTTTTAAGTTAAGAACAAACGGCAGATTTGGGCTAACAGAGAAATTAAAGATATATAGGCAGACATAGCAAATCGTAAATACGTATATAATAATGTCACTGTTTACTTACATGTCAGTACATGGTTATGGTGATGCGGAGACCGATATAATATAAGCACAGCACGTATGATGTGCATACATGGGTACGTGAGTATAAAGTCGTGTGTGTGTGCGTGTGTGTATGTATATATTTTTATATAATATATATATATATAATATATATATATATATATATATATATATATATATATATATATATATATATATATATATATATATATATATATATATATATATATATATATATATAAATATATATATATATATATACTGTATATAGATATTTATACATATATATATTATATATACACATATATATGTATGTATTTATATATATATATATATATATATATATATATATATATATATATATATGACTTGTATATTAATTAAACAATATTAGCTGATCACTGTTTTCCTGGGAAGTGCCATTAGTTTGGGGATTCAAATGCACAATATCCCAAGGCAGATTGATGCCTAATTGAGGGTTTTGAAACTGCTGTGTGGACAAGGAGTGGGAAGGCATATGTTCCCCGGTGGTGGATGAGCCTGTCTGTTGAGGCCGTATACAACCACAGTATTTTTCAGGTTAGTCTCTGTTGAGGGCTGCTACTGCATTAGTAGTGAGTGGTAATTCCATTTCACTGTAGGAAGTGCCAGTGGTTTGGGATGCAGTTATAATTTACGCCAAGGCAAAGGAATGCATAGTGAGCGGTTGTACTCACATTTTGGGAATTAGTGCCCACTAAACAGCAGATGATTCCTTGGGAATCATGTTCTCAATTTGTAGTATTCTCTGAGAAATAATAGCATTATCACAAGTTTAGTGGAGTGGATGACACCAGATGGTTGGGGATACCGGAGGTGATGAAGCCTCATGCCATGAATTTAGTTATAAATAACAAGGAAAAAAAAAGGATGATGCATATTGGGTACTGAATGGCTAAGGTTGTGGTAGACAGAGGAAATGTAAAGTAGCAATTTGTTCAGGAGACAAAACTGGAAGTTTTCACCCTGAGTGAAACAGGTAAAAGGACAATGTTTATTGGAATGGAAAGAACAAAAGGTGATTGTGACTGGGGTAGCTGAAAAGTGTAGAGCTAGATAGGTGTACAGTAATACTTGCAGTTTCATGTAGTTTGGGGTTGTGTGAAAAGGTGCAGATGTGTTAATTCAAGAATTGTATAGACAATATTGAGCATGTTAGAAGAAAATGTTGTTAGTTTGTGGGTATGCTCCTGAAATGGACAAGAATGAAACCGAAAGAGTATGTTGTTGGGATAATTTGAACCTTGCCTTTGTGACTTGTGAGAATATGAAAGAATTGGTAATATAGGTAATTTTAATGCAAGTATAGGCGATGACATTGTGAGCAGAAGGGGAGTTCTGGTGTATTTGAGACTGGAGAAGTTCTTGTTTAAATGGTTTGGAAATATTAAGAATGTTAAGAATATACATACACACTTAGGATTGAGGAAATGGTGAGAAAAAGTTTGTTAGATTATGTATAGATTCAGAGTGGGTGGAAAAGTTTGATGAACGTGATGATGAGGAGAAGAGTAACTGGGGATATAATTGATCATTATTTGACGGATAGATGGATCTTGAAATTGGAGATGGGGGAGTTGAAAATATACATCCAAGAGTCATGTAGACAAGTAGATTGATGAGGAGGAAATAAGAACATGGGATGAGAAAATGAGATATGTAGTGAATGGTAAAACGAGATTATTTTAGGTGCAGTTGCAAGACTGAACAAAGGCTTGTGTGGAGAAGTACAGGATGATGGAATAGGCAGTTGAGAAGTTGAAAGAGATAAAAATAGGCATATAATAAAAGAATGAGTAGAAGAAAGAAGGTGACCAAGGACTTAGGGAGAATAAGTTTTTCTATAAGGAAGTAAATGCAAGGAGAAAGGTTAATGAAGAAACAAGTCTCAAAATAAAGGATGCAATTGTAGAGGTTCTGCCTGAAAAAATGCAATCCTCGGCTGAGATTTTTTTAAATGTAGAACATAGATGAAATTATAAATGAATGACACAGGAGTGAAAAGGGTTAAATAAAATATGAGAATACTTGTAGAATTTACGGTTTAGTCAAGAGGAGGGCAATGAAGAGGCCAAAAAACTAGAAAGACACTATGTACTGGTGGGAGTATAAGTTGGCTGTTTTGATACAGTGGTGGAATTTTGATAAAGTGGCTGACCAGTATGTGTAAGGTATTTTTGTATGGTTGAAAGGCTCCATTAGAATGGGTGGGGGCACAATTGTTCCTTTCTATGAGGGTGAAGGTGATAAAGGAGACTAGGAAATAGAGCGGGTATAACTTTGCTTAGTGTACCAAGTCAAGTGTATGGTAGGATTTTGATTGAGAAGGCAAGACACAGAATTTGATAGAAGAACAATGTGGTATTGGACAGGGAAGATGATGTTTGATTCAGGTGTTTTTGAAACAGTTGTGTGAGAAATTTGGAATGGGAAAAGACGTATGTGGTATACGTGAACCTAGAAGAAATCTTTGATAGAACTGATAGAGGCAATGTGGAGATTGCTGAAGATGTATGGTACGGATGTTAAGTTGTTGAGAGCGTTAAAAAGTATTTTGCTATGGAAGTTAACCATTTATTAGAGTTTGTAGGCGTAGGAGTGTTAGGTTTGATGTACAAGTGGGCTAAGACTAGAGTGTGTTATGTCTCCATGCCTTCTTTATATCATTATGGATAGTGTAATGGAAAAAGTCGGGGAAAGCACAGGGCAGGAGAGGAGCCATTAGTGAAATGGGGAATGACACTATCATAAAGATGATAAAATTTATATAATAAGACTTTAAATGTCAATGCTTTGATATTAAATACTGTTAAAAAATAGAAACATCGCTTTCAATGTTTTTAGTGTTTTTGCGGATGATACAGTAATGATTGCTGTTTCGTTCTTTTAGAAACACTTCTCATACTTAGCTGCATCATCCTTTCATTTGCTTTGTGAGTGTGTCACATCAAAGACCATTTGGAACCATACAGTATATGATGACTTTCTCTCCTCCACTACCCTGCTTTGGAATTAATAGTTCAGTTCCTATTTCATTTTCTTTCATTTTTCATACACACAGGTTAACCATTTTTTTATTTATATCTCTGTTCTCGCGTAATAAACATTGACGTTCTATTCCATCAATCTGCCCTGGTGAATAAAACTTTTTGGGATAAATTCTGTTTTTGTTTTTGAAGGTGTTATTCTATCTTTTTGTTATTCCATGTTTCCATCCATTTCAGGATGTGGGAAACATATGTTTCTATACACCCTGGTCACTGTTTATTATTTAGAAAATGTTGCATTTTTATGTTCTTTCTTTTCACCAGATAATCCCTGTTTTCTGACTGGAATATCTTTTTGCATTTTAAATTATTATTTTAAGACTCTCTATTCCATCAATCTTTTTCTGGTGGCATTAAAAAGGCAAGGTGGTAAGAATAAAACTTAATTTTAATTATTAATTAAATTAGGGTCTATGTTTTTGACTGAGTGATTTTTTATAGTGTGTTATTCCTATCTTTTTGTTATTGTTTATTTCTAACAGTGTACGACTGAAACCATTTCGTGGATTTTCCAGGTTCCTTTTCAAACATATCGAAGCCTAGCATTGTGATTATGGTTATTACTGGTCACCTTCTTTGCATTTTCCCTTGAAAATGTCAATTTTTTCCTTCCTTCTCATCTACTCTGGAGAAAAAGGTCGTATACTTTCTTCTTGTTTTGTCAATTAGGTGATCAACTTTTGTCTTTGTCACTGGAACCCTATCTGTTTGCTTTTTCCCAAATTATTATTTTGTTTTCTATCACATCTCAAATGAATTTCTTGCACAGAAAATGCTTTTGCTACTGAATCATAGCTCTTTTTTTACTGTTTCTGTACAGCAGCTGTGTGGTTTATGGTCTCGTCTTTCATCTTGCAATTCCTGCATATGGGTGAGATGTTATTACCAACTAATGTTCTTTGAACATATTTGGTTCTTAGGGCCTGATCTTGTGCCGCTGTTAGCATTCCTTCTGTTTCCTTCTTGAATTCCCCCCTCTGTAGCCATTGCCATGTTTCATCGCTGGTCAGTTCTTTAGTCTGTCTCATGTACTGTCCGTGCATTGGTTTGTTGTGTCATTCCTCTGGTCTGTTTTTCATTCTCCTGTCTCTATATATTTCTGAGTCTTCGTCTGCTTTTATCAGTCCTTCTTCCCATGCACTCCCTAGCCACACGTCTGCACTGGTTTTCAGATATTGCCTCAGTGCTCTACTCTCGATTTGACGTAAGTCTTCTATCATTTAGTAGCCCTCTCCCCTCCTCCTTTCGTGTTATTTATAGTCTCTGTATTTGCTCTTGGGTGTAAGGCTTTGTGTACAGTATTGTCATGTGTTTCCTAGTTTTCTGGTCTATGCTGCGGAGTTCAGCCCTCGTCCACCCAACTACTTCTGCGCCATGTCTGATACTGGTACAGCCCATGTGTTTATGGCTTTCGTCATGTTTCCGGTGTTGAGTTTTGACTTGAGCATCGCCTTAAGTCTCTGCATATAGTCTTTCCTGATCGTGTCCTTCATCTCTTGGTGTTTTATATCCTCTTCTTCTATTATTGCCAGGTATTTGTATCCTGTCTCATCTATGTGTTTAATGCTATTCCCGTCTGGTAGCTTTAACCCTTCAATCCTTGTCACTTTGACTTTTTGTACGTTGACCAAGGCGCATTTTTCTATTCCAAACTCCATCCTGATGTCCCCAAATACAATCCTTATAGTCTGGATTAGGGTAGGGTATCTATTTCCTTGATGCTCTTACCTTACAGTTTGATGTCGTCCATGAACATCAGATGGTTAATTCTGTTGCCTCCTTTCTTGAGCTGGTACCCAGCATCTATCTTTTGCAGTGCTTTTTCATGGGAATCATGGCTACTGCGAAGAGTAGTGGGGAAAGATCCTTCTCCTGATGTTAACCTCTGCTAGTCTTATCCCAGAGCTTGCAAATACTGTACTCCAGTTGCTCATTGTATTTTTTAGGAAGCTGATGGTGTTTTCCTCTGGCCCATCTATTTTCAGGCATTCTATTAGCCACGTGTACGGTATCATGTCGAAGGCTTTCTTGTAGTCAATCCATGCCATGCTTAGGTTGATTCTCCTTCTTTTACTATTCTTCATTACTATTTTGTCTATCAGGAGCTGGTCTTTTGTGCCCCTACACTTCCTTCTGCAGCCTTTCCGTTGGTGGGGGATGGTGTTTGTATCCTGGTGGGGGATGGTGTTTGTATCCTCTAGGTAGTTGTATAGCCTTTCACTAATGATACCTGTTAGTAAATTCCACATTATTGGTAGGCAGGTGATAGGATAGGCCTGTAGTTACTTGCCATATTTCCCTTGTTTTTGTCTTTCTGTACTGAGGATGTTCTCCCTGTGGTGATCCATTTGGATGCATGGTGGTTTGTGATACAATGCTGGAGTTGATCTGCTATTCTGGGGTGTAGGACCTTGAAGTTTTTGAGCCAGTATCCATGTACTTCATCGGGACCTGGGGCCTTCCAGTTGGGCATTTTCTTTAGTTGGTGTCTGACTGTGTCTGTCGTGATTTCGGCGAATCTTTGTTTTACTCTCCCCATTTCTTCTGCCTTGACATCTTGGAGCCATATTGCATGTTTGTTGTGTAATACCGGATTGCTCCATATGTTTTCCCAGAGTCCCTTACTTGGCTCGGCTTCAGGAATTTCATTTCGGATGGCGCTATTGAAGGAACGTTATTGAGGTACAAGAACCTCTTCTTCCAGAGGATACTGTTCGGGAATCACTACTATTACTATTCGAGAATTATTATTATTATTATTATTATTATTATTATTATTATTATTATTATTATTATTATTATTATTATTATTATTCACAATATATATAAACTCGTATTATGGGCAGAGCCCACCTGAGCATTGTATTCAACAGAATACAATGCCTATTTGTATATAAAAATTAAGATAAGGCATATAATGATTGACTTAAAAAATATTCCAAAAAGTTGTCAAAGTAGATAAGCGCATAAATGCAGCATACGAAATGTTCCAGCAGCTACAAATAACCGAAATTAGCAGGAAAGCATACTGTACACCTAAAATCTGTATTTGCATTGGAGGTATTTTCATTTCACTTCTTGTCTTATGAATTTATACATACGATGTTATTTTATTTTGTTTTATTTAATTTTTATTTAATTTCTTATATCAGGAGACTGTACTGGGCTGATGATGTTACCCTATTGAGGAAAAGAAAACCTTAAGTAACGCTCTTTCAGTAGGAGTGAGATAGGGCGCTTTGTCTTTTCTGTAAAGTAAAATCAATTCGGGACGTGTGTTTCTACCTGTATTGTCCATCAAATCTCACAAAGAAAATCAGATTGAACTATCCTTATTACTAGTTGCAAACGCTGTAGTTTATTTTATGATGATATATGCCATGTAAACACACCTCTTCATTTCGGATGGCGCTATTGAAGGAACGTTATTGAGGTACAAGAACCTCTTCTTCCAGAGGACACTGTTCGAGAATCACTACTATTACTATTGGAGAATCATTATTAACGTGCAAGGACATCTCCTTCAGGAACACTTTACCTCCTTTTGAGTTCATTCAAGGAAGCCATCGTTGGTTTGCTGAGGCTTAGTGTCAACAGGGATTTCAAAAGCTCTCTCTCTCTCTCTCTCTCTCTCTCTCTCTCTCTCTCTCTCTCTCTCTCTCTCTCTCTCTCTCTCTCTCCTGCCTTCGAGGAACTGACTCGCGGAAGGTTCTCGCCATCCGCAAACACGAGGAGTATTTGCTTAAGACGGCCCATGCTATTGAACTTCTATTAATAAAACAAATACTCTATTTCCCCCTCTTATGGATATGTGATTGTTGAGTAGCTACGAAAGAAAAGAGAGAGAGAGAGAGAGAGAGAGAGAGAGAGAGAAAGAGAGAGACATCTGGTCATCGCTATGGTATTCACCACTTACTGTTGAATATAGCGAGGTGTTTTGATACAGGATTTTGTAGATGTGTATCGTGTCAGTTGTTATTAGAGGGGGCAAAGAAATGATTTAATCTTGTGAGTGTCATGCATTCAATCAGTAACATTGCAGTTTTATGGTCGTACCGAAGGTAAGGTAGATGAGGAGTATAGTTGTAAAGTATTGATATAATTTGTTTAAATTTGCTCTCTCTCTCTCTCTCTCTCTCTCTCTCTCTCTCTCTCTCTCTCTCTCATTCAGTGGACCACTTAACCAAATACTGGCAAAAGAAAAAAACTGACAAATTTCTGGCTTAATGAATGGGCAATGGTAGGCCATAAATTGTTTCTTCTTGTATCTTTTACTTATTTTCACGAATGAAAAAATTTATGTGACCTAATGCCTAAATAAACGTATTGATACTTTCTCCTGCAAATACGTATATTTGGATATTTGTAATAAGCTCGGTTCATCTTAGGTCAGCCTTCGTTTATAGAGGAAAATCCACTTTTTGATTTGAGATACTACAGTGATGCACATTATACAATTTAGGCCAAAGGCCAAGCGCTGGGACTCATGAGGTCATTCAGCGCTGAAAGGAAAGTTGAGGGTAGAGGTTTAAATGTGTAAAAGGAGGAAAACCTCGCAGTTACTCTACGAAACAATTGTTAGAGGAGGGTGGAGAGTAAACTGGAAGAAAGAATATGAATGGAGGTACAGTAAAAGGAATGACAGGGGTTGAAGCTAGGGCCCGTAGGGACGCTGCAGAGAACCTAAGTAATGCCTACAACACTACCCACCTGTATACCGTAACGACAACCAGACGTATTTAGAGAAACCAGGTTTATAAATTGGACGTATATATCTTAAGTGATAACTCTATTTTCAGATGAAATTATGATTATTGCTAGATAAATGATATGCATAAACCAATGGTTAAAGAATGATACTGCATTCATTTTCGATTGTCGTGTGTTTATACATATCTCGAGCAGAAAGAATAGCAAGTAGACGGATGTAGCAGTGAGAAAATCATTGGTTGGAGATATGTCTGAAGTGAAAGTGAGGTAAATGAAAAGTAGGCTCCTTAGGAAATGAGGTGATCAAAATGTAGCACTGAATGTAGTTAAGACTAGATGATGAGATTAAAGTTTGATATAAAAAAAACTATGTAATGTTAAAGGTGTCAAAAATTTTAATTTATAAATAGAGAAAATTATAATTAGATCAAACATAGTGAAAAAATAATGCAAAAAATTGTTTTTCGAACAAAGGTTTTTATATGGGGAGAAGATACATACAGAGTATAAAGTCTTGTGTTGATGGAGTGAGCATTTTCAAGTTGAAGAATGCAAGAAAAGCAGCTCTGAATGATGTAGAATTGAGATTATTTACGGATACGAGGCGGACAACTGAAATGTTGAAGAGAGGAGAGGCTTTAAATGATGACATTAAACAGAAGAGTACTAACTCGCCATTATGGAAATGAAATGTGGACATTGAATGCAAGTGTTAGAAAATTTTCAAGAAACAGCTAAATGAATTGAAGGGTTAAAACGGTGAAAAGTAGGTACAGGACAGAAACGTGGCGAAATGGCTAATGTAGGTGAAACAATGAATTAGTGTTTGATATGGTTTGCTCACGTGGAGAGAACTGAGACCATAAGCTGTTGAGTGAGTAGTGTGTATAATTCGAACGTTTTGAAAGCAAGAAAAGGATAACCATGACACTGGTAGCTACAGGTAGTTAACAGAGGTTATGGAAGGGAAGTACCATAACATCCAGAGAGTACAAGAATGCTTGCTAAAAAGTGGAAAGTTGCACAGTGTTTGCAGAGGGCTGACGTACTGTTGATGAGCATTCTGTGTAGATATATGAAGCGGCTGATAATGAAAGGATGAAAAATGCCGTTTAGTCAGTAAAATAAAAAGATGAATGTGACAGTGAATGGGGTTATGTTAATCTTAGGGGCTGCCCAGTATAAGGGACGAAGCTCTCTCTCTCTCTCTCTCTCTCTCTCTCTCTCTCTCTCTCTATATCTCTCTCTATATATATATATATATATATATATATATATATATATATATATATACATACACATGTGTGTGTGTGGAGAGAGAAAGAGAGAGAGAGAGAGACTTCGTCCCTTACAGGGGTTACCTCCTAAGATTAACAAAACCCCATTCACTGTCATTCATCTTTTTTTTTTTTTTCACTGAAAAAAGAGCATATTTCATCCTTTCGTCATCAGCCGCTTCATAAATCTGCACAGAATGCTCATCAATATCTACACAGAATACCCATCCACAGATAGGTAGATAGACAGAAAAATAAATAGGTAGAAGCATAGATAGATAAACAGATAGATACAAATCATCATATAATCTCAGCCATTCTGAAAAACAAAGCAGACAGAAATCAATCACCTGCTGCCCACTATTGTTTTTTTTTTTTTATTCCCCAGAAACTCCCTCCCTCTGAGTAGCACAGAATCTCTTGAAACTTATATCTTATTCTCCTGAAGACGTCTCCGAAGATAAATCCTTCACCTTCTGCTACCTCCGGCTGTATATCAAACCACATCCTCCTGCGCCACTGACAGGCTTCTTAATTCCGTAAAGGATCTCTTGTCTGATTTTCCTTCGTTTCATGAATCGTTGATTTTTTACAACGAAGATAAGTATGCTTTGTCTTCCTCGAGGATTTATGCTGTTGAATTTTCGGGAAGCTGTCGTTTCAAAAGATATACTTTCTTCTTCTATTCCCCGTCGAGGAAGAAATCACTACAGGCCTGTCCGATGAGAATTTGTGCTCTGCGCGATGATTAAGTTACTTATAAAAAATAAAGTCATAAAGGCCTTTCACTTACTTTCCCCCAGTGAGGATGGAGTGGTTTTATGCAACGAGGATAAGATAAAGAAGAGGTGGAAGGAATGTTATGAACACCTGTTAAATGAAGATAGATTCCAGAACCTTGGTATGACGCATACTATTAGCAGGAAGGAAGTAAAGAAGGCACTAAAGAAGATGAAAAAGGTAAAGCAATAAGACTAGATGGAATTCCTGCAGAGGTATGGAAAAGCCTGGGAGAAGAAGGAATAGACATGCTGTAGGACATAGCAAAGAAAATATACAGTCAGGAAAAGATATGGGACATAGCAAAGAAAATATAGTCAGAAAAAGATACCAAAAGAATGGAGAGAAAGCTTTATTGTGCCCATCTATAAAGAGAAGAGTGACATCCAGGATTGTGCAAACTACAGAGGAATAGAGTTAATGTCTCACACCATGAAAATCTGGGAAAAAATAATGGATCAAAGAATTAGAGAAGAAACATCTGTAGGTGAAGAACAGTTTGGTTTCATGCCAGGAAGAGGAACGACAGATGCAGTGTTTGCCCTCCGACAGATGATGGAAAAACACCGGGAAAAGCAGAAAGGACTGCACATAGTATCCATAGATCTGGAAAAGGCATCCGATAGAGTACCACGTCAAGAGGTTTGGAGGTGCATGTGAGTAAAAGGAACACCGGAGAAGTATGCGAGGTTAGTCCAAGATATGTATGAAGGAGCAAAAACGCAGGTTAGAAGCAGTGTTGGGTTAACTGAATGGATACCAGTAAGAGTTGGCTCACATCAGGGATCTGCTATAAGTCCATATCTTTTTGACCTGATAATGGGTGTGCTATCTCAAGGAATAAGGGATCAATCCCCCTGATGCATGTTGTTTGCTGATGACATCGTGTTATGCAGCACCAACAGAAGGGTAGTGTAGTCAGAGCTAGAGCAATGAAGGAAGGCACTGGAAGACAGAGGATTAAAGATCAGTAGGAAGAAGACTGAATATCTAAGTTTTAATGTAGATCAAGACTCCCAGATTAGTATGGAAGGGACAAGGTTGAACAGAGTAGAAAAATTTAAGTATCTTGGTTCAACATTGGCTGATGATGGAAATTTGGATGTAGAAATAACACAGTGTGCAGGCTGGATGGAAAATTGGAGAAAGATGTCAGGTAAAGAATCTAAAAGGAAAGGAAGAGTGTATAAGACAGTATTGAGACCAGCTTTGATGTATGGAGCAGAAACATGGCAGGTAAAGAGAGTGCAAGAGAAGAAATTGGATGCGGTAGAGATGAAAATGCTCAGGTGGATGTGTGGAGTAACAAAAATGGACAGGATCAAAAATGAAAGAATAAGAGGAACTACTAAGTCGTAGAACTATCAAAGAACGGGTGAGACATATGTATGGAGGAGAGTGATGTAGATGGCGGTGCGAGAGGAAGACCGAAGCGAAGGTGGATGGATGTAGTTAGAGAAGACCTGAGAGACAAACAGTTGTCAGAGGACGATGTGTTTGACCGAGCCAGGTGGAGGAAAGCTGTCAGAAACATCGACCCCACATAGAAGTGGGAAAAGATTCAGAGAAAGAAGAAGAAGACTTACATTTCTCCAATTTTTTGTCACATTTTCCGAAATAAAATGTCGTTTTGTGTTTCAATATTTTAACATCAGTTCTGGCATATGACCTCAAAGCAGCTAGATAGATTTCGGCCAGCTTCATCTGCTGTTTTCTTATAAATAACTGTAGATGCCTGCACTAACCATTTTTACTTGTAGGTAAATGACCTTCAGCTATTATTTTGACATGAATTTCATGAATTTCAGAGAATCATTTGAGGTGAAGGGGAAATTACATGGCTCATCTTCCCTTCAGAGTGATCACTTCTCACTTGGTTGTTTTTAGCAGTGATGGCTGTGGCGAAGATGTTAGTGAACGAGATGGTGAGTAGAAATGTAGTTTTACAGGCACTGAAATTGTTGCTTTTAATGCTTGTAGATTAACTTCACCTGAGCTTATGTCTGGTTAGGTTTATAATAAGGATGGCCAAAAACCCACATTGCACAAGATTTGCCGTCAGAAAATGTAATATCAATATAACGGTTATTTACCGAAGTTATCCGTGTTGTTGATGTTTTTTTATATAAAAGCGCATGGAGGAGACATGGGATTTCACAGAATTTATTTAATGAAGTGTTTTCTGCATAACACGTTAGAAACCCGTACGAAAAATATGCTGAATTATATTATATAATTTGATTATAATGTTCAAGACTTAATCTAAAAAGACCAGTAAAACATTATAATCAGATAATTGCAACGAAACATTTACATCTGTCATTAAATCAAAATAACGAATTTTAAAAATAATTAGTATATGTTTTTACTTATGTGACTTTAGGGTGGCTTGCAACATTTTTTCACCATATATCATTCAATAAAATGTACTGATATTTTAAAAATTAATAACTATAGGAGATAGACAGAATCCCCTTAATATCCGAAAGTTAGCGAAGTGAGATAGTGAGGGGATCCATCCTGCCTCCTCAATGTATTCGTTTATGAAATATGCAGCAATTTTATTGAATGAGATATTATGAAAAAATGTTGGAAGCCACCCTCAAGTCAAATAAGTATAAAAAAAATTAACATTTTAAAAATTCTATATTTGGATATGATGATAAAACTGATATATTATGGTATATAAAGTTAAAAAAAAATCCATATCATTATTTGACTCCTGTAATAGAGGTTTTACATTTAATCATACAAATCATGAAGCACTCTATTAATATCACCTCTTTTAACTTGTACTGGCCTTCCTACAGTCAATTGTTACAAGTTATAAGTGATTTTCAAGTTCATTATCCTTAATAACAGAACGAGACTCAGGTAATCTAATTTCCGTCGAAATTACCCTTCGGATCACACTTATTAATAAATTAAAGATCATTAAAGACGCAAATTATCTACTGAGATATCGATTGGCATTCCCTCTGGTGTTGGTGCTGAAGATTTTCGAATAATCTTTATGAAGGAGATAACTGGGAAAATGGAAGTCTGCCGTTTGAAAAACTTATTTAACGTGCAACGTACGACTTTGTTTTATATATGTATATATATATATATATATATATATATATATATATATATATATATATATATATATATGTATATATAATTACTGAAAAATCACAAAATTATGCCCGTGATTTATCAGCTGGAGCCACAGGAAAAGCGTCAGAAGAAACAAGAGTGCCAAGTACTTTCATGTAATTAACATATCTTCGGGGCACTTTAAACTACTTGGCACTCTGTCGTTTCTTTTCAAGCTTTTCCTATATGTGTGTGTGTGTGTGTGTGTTACACAGTCGAGAGTAGATCTCATTACTTACCTCTTACTAAAAAGTCGAGAAGTCCCATCTATTGGTAGCTTGATAGTGACCGCATCAAGAAGGCTACTGGCAATAGTGCAGCAGATAATTGCATATTTCATAAGAATCGTTCAGATAGTGAAACAAGCATAAATTTTGCACAAGTGCTCTTTAAAGTTCCCCTATCAGAAAAAAGGGCGCTGGCCACGCAAAAATTTAATATGGCGGCCAAATCCAAGATGGCGGCCAGTATCGACAGATTTTGGCTAATTTTTCACTAGAATGGCATGTATTTGCTAAATATGGTAAAGCTCTTCCATACTATTTCTTGTGAATATTATGTTTCTGTAGCTTCCCAGTACAGTTTACCTTTAAATATGGGGGCATATGGCTGCCAAGAAAAAGGTAGAAACAATAATTATAATGAGAAATAATGCCTGTTCAACAATTATCGTTTTAAAAATGGATCTTGGTTTCTGTGGTTTTAGATCCTAATGAGGCCATCTCTTTCGAATAACTCATCAATTTTGAAGGAAAATTAATAAATGTAAAAGAGTGTATGTCTGCACACAACTCTCACACTGGTGACATCACTGCTGTGTAACTCAGCATGGGGTTCAGTGCCAGCTAATCCAGCTTTACTAATCCTGTAGTCTTAGACTAAGTTGTAGTATAGTTTAGTTTAGTGTCCCAAATGCTTTCTAACAGCCCCAGACCAGCTTATAGTTAGATAGCCGCACCTGAATAGACAGGATGTGCCAGCGCCGGATGGTGTACAGATCACACGGGACTTAAATGGCACTGGATGAATGATCGGGCTAGGTGTAGGGAGACCGAACCTAGTTGAATCCCATACAGGAATGTGTGCTTTGTTTAAGGTGGTAAATGGATAACCTCTCGGCCTTAATCAAAAGTGAAATCATGGCAGAAAGTGATGCCAATCCAATATTGAGCAGTAGAAAAAACAAACTGGAGTTTGTGTTGTCTTTGTCTAAAAGAGGTGAGCACTTGACATCACCAAGTCATCATGTCCTAGACCATGATGGGTAAAAATGCTGGCAAGGAACAATGTTCAGTGAAATTAATTGCCACTGATAATGGATCCAGCAAGGCTGGATTGATGGCATAGAGGCCACTCTCAGGAAAAAAATGCAGCAAAATACCATGTGAACTGCCGCTTGTTGTTTAACAACACTAAACTGGACCGTGCAAGAAAGCGATTCCAATGACCAGACCAGCAACACTGAGACTAGTCGTGCAAAACTGCGCCGAACCAGTCATGACAATGAAGTTTGCATTTTCTGAGAAAGTGGCACCTGCATCTGATCTCAGACAGGCTAGTACTAAGGGCCTTGACTTGAAATTGCAATGTGCAGAGATACTTAATGGCAAGCTCAACTGGTGGGGATGTCATTGCACAGGAGTTTAAATCACCATGCCTGTCTTTGTGCCCTCTAAACAGAAAAAGGTCCTACCTGAGGAGCCTTGAGAAAGACCAAGGTAGCACTGAGTCAGAATCAGATGTTATCCACTAGTTCTGTCAGAACTGATGACATACATTGTTGAAAACAACCTTTTCAGATGATCCAGTCACATTTCGGTTGGCAGATATTTGCCACCTCTACCAACAACGTCTGGAACAATTAGGTGTAGAGTCACCAAGTGTAAATCTTCGAGACTGACAAACTTCTGGCAGAAATTCCAGAACTTGAGGCTCATAAATCTGGCAGAGATGTATTACTTGCATTTCAAAAGGATGTGGGAAAAGCACTTGCTCAATCATCTGATCTTTCAGAGGCAGTTATCATTGCTAAAGCAGCAAATATTCTCAGAAAGTCTATACTTGATCATCAGTCACGGTTTGATGGCACATTTTCTGAGGCTTGTGTACGAAATTCTGTGCCTCCTCTCCTGCTCCAGTTTGTAGGGATGGTTGAGCATGGGGCTGACATCAAGTCACAGTTACGATTTGGAGCATCAAAGTCAGACCAGGCCATTGCACAGCTCATGCAGTTCAATATCCTGATACAAAGAGGAGCAACAACTCATAGACACTCCAAAGACTCTTTTTGGCAAACAATGCAGTCTCTCTATGAGCCGATAAAGAAGAACAGAACTGACTTCTTCAGGCAAGAAGCTGCTCCTGTAGAACAGTCAAAGCAGAAACTTAAGGAGGATTGCCAGCTTTTTCTCAAAGCTATTTATATCCTGTCAGAGCCGTGAATGTGATCTGCAGGAATTTAGCACGAGAATCAAACATTCCCAGCTTCCTTAGTGAGGGTGGTAGGCTGTACACATGTCAGAAGTCTCAGCTGACCTCGGTCCTGAGAGTCATGTTACACTAGAAGACAAAGAACCAAAGACTGATGTCCTCATTGTAGATGGATCAGCTTTGGTCCATGCCTTGCCACCAAAGAAAGGAAAGACCTTTGAGGGCTATGCACTTTGCGACTTCTTGCCTGTGATAAATCCTATAGCAGCAAGTACACATCATCACATCTTGTATTTGATGTATACAATACATCCAGCCTCAAAGCTGAGACCAGGCTCCAACGTGGCAAGGAGGAAGGCGCAAGGGTGACAGACAAGAACACATATCCAACTGGCGCAATTTACTAAGACACGATGCCAACAAGACAGAGTTGTTCCAGTTCCTGGCAGACAAAGTTGCCCAGATGTCTGCCACAAATGTTGTCATTGCTACGAAAGGGTCTGCTGAGCACTCATGAGGCTAGTCTTCAGGGACTGGAAAAGTGCTCTGAGGAAGCTGACACCTGCATCTTTCTCCATGCAAATATGCCACAGAACATGGAGCCAAGACCATCACGGTTAAAGAAATGAACAGATGTTCTTGTCGTTGCAGTCAGTCTTTCTCCACTCTCCACAATCTAGGGCTAGAGAAGCATGGGTGGCATTTGGCCAAGGCCAGAGCCTTGGATTGCTGTGCATGACCTGTGCAACTCTCTGGGCCAGGAGAAGGTGAATGGCATGCTCTTTCTTCCATGCGTTCACAGGCTGTGATACAGTGTCAGCCTTCCGAGCAAGGGCAAGAAGACCGCCTGGCAGACATGGAACATCTTTCCAGAGGCCTCCACTGTGTTCTCCAAACTGAGTCACTACCTCTCAGAGTGGAAGAGAGTGACCTGAAGGTCCTGGAGAGGTTTGTCATACTTATATGAAAGATCCAGCACTGCTGGCACTGTGGATGAGGCTAGACTTGATATGTTTGCCAGAAAACAAAGGGCATAAATTTCCACCAACCAGGAGCTCTCCTCCAACACACCAATAAAACGTGCTTTCGTCCAGGCTGGTTGTGTGTGGGGGCAGGCCACCCAGTGTCAGCTACAGCCAGAGAACCCTGCTGAGTGGGAATGGCAAAGTCTGGTGAAGTGGCAAGTCCTCTGACAACCAACTCGCCCTTAGCCAAGAGTTGCCAACAGCTTACCAAATGTGGATGCAAAGCAGGCTGTCAGGAAAGGTGCAAGTGCTACCCTGCACAGCTCTGTGCACTTGCAAATGTGAAGTCTAGATAAATATTGCCTCTTTCAGTAGATAATCTAGCTTGAGCATCCAACGTGTCATGCTATGCCTACCTTCTTATCCTCGAATTTTTCAAAGGTGTAGGTTGAGAGACCTATACATAGATTGGCAAAACTGTATTTCTTTCTTTTCTTTTATGGTTACAGTCTTAGACATTGTTATGTTGTATGTGACCATACCATTACTATTTCAGTTGAAAATATGTTAGTTAAACTGTCTGATCACATGAATATACCATTAAATAAAAACAGTTGGTCTCTATGTTCTTCTAGCTGTGGATAGAAAAAAAAACTTTTATGGCAACCATTTTGTACGCCATCTTGGTTACAATTCATTTAGTAAGGGTTTTCAATAAAATGTGTGGTATGGAACATTTTATAACCTAAAAGTCGAGGTTTAAAAAAAAACTGGCATATTCCATCCAATAGATGCTCCAAACCAGTGAATTTCTTCCTAGATGGCGGCCATTTTGAAAATAGCCGCCATCTTGGGATTTTCAGGTGGCCAGCGCCCTTTTTCTAAGAGAGCGTAGTCTTAGGAATGTTTGTGCAAATTTCATGCTTGTTTCACTATCTGAACGATTTTTACAGCAATCTGCTGTACTACAATGCACATCTGCACATACACTCTCTCTCTCTCTCTCTCTCCTTCTCTCTCTCTCTCTCTCTCTCTCTCAGGTCTACAGCAAAACAAACCCAAAAATAATTTATATGACAAAAAAATCTAACAACTGGATTGCAAGAAAAAAAAGATGAAATGAAATGGAATACTAATGTTCACCAAATGATCAAACATATTACAGTCCATCATATTTAACTAATTATTCCTCCTAAATACTTTACTTCACAATAGGTCAAAATAAGTCAAAAGTCCAATATATTCCCAATTAGTACATCTCAACCTCTTCTTCAGCAAAACATCTGAAGTCAAATAAACCTTACTAAACAAATGCATAAAAATAAAGATATGGGAATTCCTCCATGTTACTTGTAAAGTACACGCAATGTAAAAATGGTCAAATTCAGGTGAGATATAGGTTAAATGAAAAGAACAATCTACAGTTTGGAAATCTAAAATGTTTCCTACCTCCAAACAGCAATGTTCACAGTCTTAATCGACAGGTCTCGAACCACAGAGTCTTCACCGAAGTCTTCTAACAATATTCGGTGTTGATCTTTGAATGACAACTTGTTTGATAACTAATCCCTTCACACCCTGGGACTCCACCCACAAGAAAAACACACGTACGAACGAATTAACCGGAACCTCGATGTTTCTTACAAAGTCTTGTCGCTAGGCAGGGATGTTCTCACATCTCCAGAATATCTGACGTACCTGACATGTATACAGTTCTCTAATCAGGATGCGCGCCAGACAACAGCTAAACATTCTCTCAAGGTTCTTCACAATGCCTTTAGCCACACTTATTAATAAAAAATCTATTGTGTATTGTAATTCATAAAATATCTTTGACCTATGAGCTTTTCATGTATATATACTGTATATGTGTGTATATATATTGATAAATATATGTATATATATACATATATATATATATATATAGAGAGAGAGAGAGAGAGAGAGAGAGAGAGAGAGAGAGAGAGAGAGAGAGAGAGAGAGAGCGCTTATCTATGAACCCGATTACAGTCTAAAGCTCTGAACATTTTTTTTCGTCAGTGAAAAAGCAGTGAGAATAACAAATCTTTTAAATAAGATCTCCAGCTAAACAGAATTCACTTTGTGCAAATGACTGTAGAGAGCTATCGTATACGAACAATAGATTGTTTACCTCAGAGTAAAATATGTTGAAAATCGTTGAAATGTACTTGTTTACTACCGTCAGACGCGTCTCTCGATAAGGTCGCATTTCAGTGTTTTTAGTTTTCGAGTATTTGGTCAATCCGCACACTGGCGACAAGAAAATTATATTCGTGCCACCGCGATTTTTAACGAGTACTTTCGTCTGTAGCGCTGCCAAAACCCTCCTTTGCCTTAAATTAAGGTCATGATACGTGAATTATATATAATGTATATATAATGTGTGAGGTAGATTGGCGTACTGCCTTCATGAATTACCTCTTGTCAGTTGAATAACGTAATCATTTAGTGTTATGTCAAATATCTAAATACCTACTGAGAGCAAGGAATCCTACGCTGTTACGCATCTTCATAAACATAAAGCATGCATTCCAAAGCCCTTCCTCCTCCCCTTCATCCAAATAAGTGGTGCGAAGGTTCAGCTTCTCCTCTGTTCTCTGTACAGGGAGCATGGAATACTTGGGCAAGCTTTTGCCCGGTATTCATGGAGTGAGAAATCTTGATCCACTCCCAACTCTGTGGCCAAAAAGCAGGAAATCAATATGTTTGGAATGAAGAAACTACAGTATACCCATCGTCTCCCCCTGTATATATGGAGCACACCGTCCTTAGTACTCTCTCTCTCTCTCTCTCTCTCTCTGTATTATATATATATATATATATGTGTGTGTGTGTATATGTATATATATATATATATATATATATATGTATGTATATATATATGTATGTATGTATGTATGTATGTATGTATGTATATATATATATATATATATATATATATATATAGATATAGAGAGAGAGAGAGAGAGAGAGAGAGAGAGAGAGAGAGAGAGAGAGAGAGAGAGAACCATTAGCCTTCCCCTGTTTTCCATACTGTAATGGAGCAAAAAATTTATAAACCCTCCTTCTACCTTATTCATAGCAATAAGGACCAGTTTCTTATCTCTCAACTTTGTGTAAACAAAGAATAAGTGGTCATTACTGTCTCATATATATATATATATATATATATATATATATATATATATATATATATATATATATATATATATATATATATATATATATATATATATATGTATATATATATATATATACATATGTATATATATATATATATATATATAGAGAGAGAGAGAGAGAGAGAGAGAGAGAGAGAGAGAGAGAGAGAGAGAGAGAGAGAGAGAGAGACTCTAATGACCACTTATTCCTTGTTTACACAAAGTTGAGAGATAAATTCCAACTGGTCCTCTTACTATGAATAAGGTAGAAGGAGGAGGTTATAAATCTTTGGTCCACGTACAGTATGGAAAAGGGGGAAGGCTAATGGTTCTCTCTCTCTCTCTCTCTCTCTCTCTCTCTCTCTCTCTCTCATTAGCCTTCCCCCCTTCGCCATACTGTACGTGGAGCAAAAAATTTATAACCCCCTTCTTCTACTCCATTCATTGCAATAAGGTTCAAGGAATCCTTATCTCTCAACTCTTGTGTAAACAATGAATAAGTGGTCATTGCGCCGTCTCTCCCCAGATACGTGGAGCAAGGAATCCTTAACCCATTCTTCCCCTTGTGAGCATATGTTAGAAATCCTTAACTCCTCCTCTCAACCGCTTACAAGGAACAAGAAATTCTTAGCCCTTTTCATTTATATACTTGGAGCAAAGATCCACTAGCCCTTGGAGTAATGAATCTTTTGATCTTTATGGATTTGTATATGCACGACATGGATTTGGAGATTTTTCACAGATAACTGATGGTTTCTTAGCAAACTTGAATATATTGAGTGCAGCTCTACCTCCATTTTTACAATAGAGTTGTACGGAGTTTTAGCAGTTTCAAAAGAAATTATAACTTGTGATGAGTAATTTAGTAATATTTAGTGTATACGTGCACTGTAATTTTAAACTATATTTAAGAACCCAGTTGAACTAGACTCTAGAATGTATATTGTTGGATTGTCTTGATACAAATTTTAATTTTTCCTTGGTACAACCTCATGGGAAAACAGTCAATGACGGGCAGCAGCTGGTGAAAGAATATTATTTTGAAAATTAGGGGACAACCTCAGCTGTTAAAACGGAGGCAAATCAGGGCTGATAAAACTCAGGAGAGAGTCTTGTAGGTGGTAACCAAAGAAATGTTGGATATTACCAAATTGTTCCCGTTGACGCCTCGACAGTTTCCTCCCTGATTGTCGGGGTGATGAGGTAAATTACATTCAATCAAAGGTTCTTGGACAGGATGGTGTATGTTATTCAAGAGGTGTTTTTATGTTTTTTTGGGAAGGTGGGTTTCATAAAGAAATGTTGTTCATTACGAGTTCTTAAAGTTATAGATGTAAGGTCGCAAACGTTATCGTGATATATAAAGTGACTCTGTTAATGTTTCCGGGAATACTTTTAGCAAAATTTCCCCTTTTTTAGTCTCAAGCATTTAATGCTAAAACAGAATTTCTAGCGCCTATGATCATAGTCATACTCAGGTTCTCACATCCTCAGCACACTGGAGTAAGGAATTCTTAACCCCTCTCCTCTTCGTTGGTAAGGAGCAGGAACTCTTTGTCTTATCCTTTATAACCGTAGAACAAGGAATCACTGACTTTGTTTCTCGTCTTGGGTTGCGAAGACCAAAATCTTAACTTTTCCTTCTTTATATATATACATATAACAGGGAATCCTTATTACTTATCTTGTATGTAACATTGTGAAAGAAATATTTAGTGCCTTCTTCTCTGTACACAAGGAGTAAGAAATCCATAACTGATACTCATATGCATCTTCAAGGATTTCTTAATTATTCTTCTCCACTCTTATTATGAAGTAAGGATTTCTTAACTCTTCGTTTCCACTGTATTCATGAAGTAAGGAATCATTAACTCTTCTTCTTCACTGTATTCATGAAATAAGGATACTTACCTCTTCTTTTTCATTGTATTCATTTAGTAAGGAATCATTAACTCTTCTTCTTCTTCACTGTATACATGAAGTAAGGAATCATTAACTCTTCTTCACTGTATTCATGAAATAAGGAATCCTTAACCCTTCTTTTCTACTGCATTCATGTAGTAAGGAACCATTAACTTCTTTTTCACTGTATTCATGAAGTAAGGAATCCTTAACTCCTCCTTTTCACTGTATTCATGAAGTAAGGAATCCTTAACTTCTTTTCCACTGTATCCATGAAGCAAGGAATCCTTAACTCTTCTTTTCCACTGTACTCATGAAGTAAGGAATCCTTAACCCATTTTTTTCCACTGTATACATGAAGTAAGGGAATCCTTAAATCTTGTTTTTCAATGTATTCATGAAGTAAGGAATCCTTTACTCTTCTTTTCCTGTGTATTAATGAAGCAAGGAATCCTTAACTCTTCTTTTCCGCTGTATTCATGAAGTAAGGAATCCTTAACTCTTCTTTTCGACTGTATATATGAAGTAAGGACTCCTTAACTCTTGTTTTCCACTGTATGCATGAAGCAAGGAATCCTTAACTCTTCTTTTTCACTGTATTCATGAAGTAAGCAATCCTTAACTCTTCTTTTGCACTGTATATGAAGTAAGGAATCCTTAACTCTTCCTTTCAACTGTATTCATGAAGTAAGGAATCCTTAACTCCTTTTCCACTGTATACATGAAGTAAGGACTCCTTAACTCTTCCTTTTCACTGTGTTCATGAAATAAGGAATCCTTAACTCTTCATTTCCAATGTATTCATGAAGTATAGAATCGTTAGCTCTTGTTTTCCATTGTATACATGAAGTAAGGAATCCTTAACCCTTCTTTTCCACTGAATACATGAAGTAAGGAATCCTTAACTCTTGTTTTCGACTGTAGTCATGAAGTAAAGGATCCTTAACTCTTCCTTTTCACTATATTCATGAAGCAAGGAATCCTTAACTCTTCTTTTCCACGGTATACATGAAGTAAGGAATCTGTAACTCTTCTTTTCCACTGTATTCATGAAGTAAGGAATCCTTATCTTCTTTTCCACTGTTTATATGAAGTAAGGAATCCTTAACTCTTGTTTTCCACTGTATACATGAAGTAAGGGACTCCTTAACTCTTCTTTTCCACTGTATACATGAAGTAAGGAATAATTAACTCTTCTCTTCAATGCATTCATGAAGTAAGGAATCAGTAACGCTTCTTTTCCATTGTATTTATGAGGTAAGGAATTATTAACTCTTCTTCTTCAATGTATTCATGAAGTAAGGAATCCTTAACTCTTCTTTTTCATTGTATTTATGAAGTGTAAGGAGTTCTTAGCTCTTCTTTTCCATTGTTTACATGAAATAAGGAATCATTAACTTTTCTTTTCTACTATATACATGAAGTAAAGAATCTTTAAATCTTCTTTTCCACTGTATTCATGAAGTAAGGAATACTTAACTCTTCTTTTCTACTATGTACATGAAGCAAGGAATCCTTAACTCTCCTTCTCCACTCTATTCATGAAATAAGGAATCCCTAACTCTTCTTTTTCACTGTATCCATGATGTAAGGAATACTTAATTCTTTTTCTTCACTGTATACATGAAGTAAGGAATCATTAACTCTTCTTCTTCACTGTATTCATGAAGGAATCCTTAACTCTTCTTTTCCACTGTATTCATGAAGTAAGGAATCCTAAACTCTTCTTTTCCGCTGTATTCATGACATAAGGACTCCTTAGCTCTTCTTTTCCACTGTATTCATGAATTAAGGAATCATCAACTCTTCTTCTTCACTCTATTCATGAAGTAAGGAATCCTTAACTCTTCTTTTTCACTGTATTCATGAGGTAAGGAATCATTAATTCTTCTTCTTCACTGTATTTGTCAAGTAAGGAATCCTTAACTCTTCTTTTCTACTGTATACATGAAATAAGGAATCTGTAATTCTGCTTTTCCACTATGTACATGAAATAAGGAATCCTTAACTCTTCTTTTCCACTGTGTACTTGAAGGATTCATTAACTCTTCTTTTCCACTGTATTCATGAATTAAGGAATCATCAACTCTTCTTCTTCACTGTATTCATGAAGTAAGGAATCCTTAACTCTTCTTTTTCACTGTATTCATGAAGTAAGGAATCATTAACTCTTCTCCTTCACTGTATTCGTGAAGTAAGGAAGCCTTAACTCTTCTTATTTACTGTATTCATGAAATAAGGAATCCTTAATTCTTCTTTTCCAATATGTACACAAAGTAAGGAATCCTTAATTCTTCTTTTCCACTGTATACATGAAGTAAGTAATCATTTACTCTTCTTTTACACTGTATTCATGAATTAAGGAATCATTTACTCTTCTTCTTCTTCACTGTATCCATGAAATAAGGAATTCTTTTTCACTATATTCATGAAGTAAGGAATCATTAACTCTTCTTCACTGTATTCATAAAGTAAGGAATACTTAACCCTTCTTTGTACTGTATACATGAAATAAGGAATTCTTAACTCTTCCACTATATACATGAAGTAAGAGTCCTTAACTCTTCTTTTCCACTGTATACATGAAGTAAGGAATCATTAACTCTTCTTTTCCATTGTATTCATGAATTACGGAGTTATTAACTCTTCTTCATTGTATTCATGAAATAAGGAATCCTTAACTCTTCTTTTTCACTATATTCATGAAGTAAGGCATCATTAACTCTTCTTTGCCACAGTATTCATGAACTAAGGAATCCTTAACTCTTCTTTTCCACTGTGTTCATTAAGTAAGGAATCATTAACTCTTCCTGTGCTCAGTATAGGTGGCCTAAGGAACCTTGAACGCTTCCTCTGTATACTTGGAACAAGGAATCCTTAATGCTTCCTCTCCTTCTTATACATGAAGGACAGGATCCTTAACGTCAGCATCTTGTATCTAAGAAAATCTGCGACTTATTGCTACATTATTGGCTTAGCTACTAATTCCACGGCCTCTTCCTCCGTCCCTTAATGCCCGTTGTTTATAACATCTGGCGCATGAAGTAAGAAATTACGAGCCCATAATTTCATTATATTACAATAACGTTTGACATTTTTACCTCTGTTTCTTACGTCTCAGAATTATATATGGATTGCTTGGTAGTAGGGTGATACTTTCAGTACAGTAATTTAGTATACCCTTTTCCTGCTACATATAAAATATTTGTTTCTGTTACCCCTCATACATTATTTGTCCTCATCATACGCAGAGGGAAATAGAGATTATTATATTTCTGTGTTTATATACATTAATAAATGCCATTTGTGATACAGCATGTAAATAATGAAAATTAATCTTCTCGTTTCATGCCGAAAGACTTTATCATTTTGTATTTATTATCATTTTGTATAAATTTCATAATTTTTACATGCTGTACACCAATTCTTTTCTTTCAAGACGGAAATCCTTCTTATTAGTATGTTCTTTTTTGAGGCATGACTAAGTCAATAGATTAAAATGTCCGAAGCTCGTAATTCGTTTGCCATATTTTTTTTCAGTAAAATAACCGAAGCATTCTTTCTTCCTCCAGTCTTCACCATTGCCAGGGTATGCTTAAAAGAATGCCCATTCAAATCTTCATGTTATCATAATTCTCATTTGTGCATTGCTTTAGTCAGCCATATTAAAAATTTTGTAAAAATAGTATCGTTGTCACTCAACGAAACGGTTTGTTATTGACTATTGATCTCGTAGTAATAAGAGTAATAATGATTGTAATAGTAGTAAACATAACATTAATCACTGATGATGATGAGATCAGTCAGTCACAGGCAAGATTACTGGCGAGAACTTCATGTGATGAAAGATATCATATCATAGCTTGCTTTTAGAGGCATTCGAATGCCTAACACACTAACGTAGAATCCTCTCTTGAAATTCTTCCGATGATATTGCGCCATAATTCATCTCTGAAGCCAACGCAAGAAAATTTCACCAACTGCTGAAAAAATTTTGCCAGCTGACAGGGAAATGGAATAACGGTACTGTTGAATAATTAAAGTAAACGAGTGAAACATAAGAAAAGCCTAAGATAAATAAATAATTAAGGGTGGCTAAAATGCAGATAAAGGAAACGTATGCTTTACTCGATACATATCTCATTAATCGGAGGTTCAAGTACGCGCATCATCAACATCTGAAGTTTAGCCTTTCATCTGGCATTCAATCCGCTCCCATCATCACCTTGAGCGCCTCTGAAGTTTCGAACGTCGATGCGAACTGCAGATGAAGCTCCGTTCGGGGCTTCGGAAATCCCAGCAAGTTAGATTGTTCTTAGAGTGAGGATTCACTACATGATTGCGGGACTTATTAATCGTAATGGCTCACGATGGAGGGAGAGGGACGCTGAAGGGGAGGAAGGGGGCTGGGCTTCTGGGAATACACTCTCTTCCTGGGACCTGGATCCCCTCTGATACAAGAATCAATTAAGGTTTTTCCTCCACTATAATTCCCCCTTGAATGAGATGGTCGAAGTGATATTAACTGCTTACTTTTAACCGCTGCAACATCATTTGCACAGGCTGCAAATTCTACGGAATTCAGATCATGCTGTTGTTCCGAGATTTATTCATTGCTTTGACTGCATGAAAACATTGCTGACCGCGCATAATCCATCTTGTGACAAGCTAATAGGCATCACCATTATTTTCACATCATTTTGGCAGGTTTTCAAACACTCTAATTCCTGAAACTCATGTGGATTCAGTGACGGCAAATTGTCATAAAAGTTACTTAATTAACTCACTTTTTTTATTTTCTAAAGATGGTTTGCACGGCAGGTTCACTAATAGGTATTTTGAGAAGGTAATTAGTCAGACGGCTAACATAAGCTCCTGCAATTTTTTATTAGTAATAAAATCGCTGAAAAAATGTTTGCATTGAAGATGTAATTCACGCTACAGTATTAATATGCACACTAATGACTCAGTACATTCTCTCTCTCTCTCTCTCTCTCTCTCTCTCTCTCTCTCTCTCTCTCTCTCTCTCTCTCTCTCTCTCTCTCTGGCTCATATATGTGTACACACACACATATATATACACATATACATATGTATATATATTTATTATATGTATGTACACATACATATATATATATGTATATATTTGTTATATATATAAATATATATATGTGTACATATAAAAATTTGAGAGCCTTAAATATTTACCTCCGTAAAAATTTCGTTCCTTGCTCAACAGAAATAGATGTGAGAAAAGCGGAAGCCATGACAGTGTATGCACCTAGGGATTTAGAAGCATTTGATGGAGAAAGGAATAATGAAGTTTGAAGTTTCAAATATTTAATAACTAAAAAACAAATCAAACAATGGCCAAGATAAACGGGATCTGAGAATCGTATAGGCTAAAATTGCGTACGAAAGTAAGATTATACTTGAGTCCGGTACGATATGTCTTGCTGTGCGAACATGAATAGTTGTAGGGCAGTGAAACTATATCTAAAAAGCGGGAAATTGTGGAAGTTCAATATATGTAGTTGAGGTAATGATCAAAGGGAGAGGAAGATGGTTTGGACATGTTCTTCGTACAGCCATTGGAGAATAGTACGTGATAATGTCAGACAGGTTCCTGTGGAAACCAGAAAAATTTGGAAGACTCAAACTTCCTCGAATGAAAACTATAAGACAGAAGGTTGGAGATCAGTGGAGATTTGTGGAAGTTACAGCACAGGAAAGACAAGAGTAATGGAATTTCACAGAGGTCCTTTGCGTCACATGGCGTTGGAGACGATGATGATAAGTTGAGAAATTTATTGAAGTGTTACTTAGCCAAATATTTGTGTTTTCCAAGTTTGTTTTCACCTAACATACAGTAGATACCCTATTGATTTATGCACACAAAAAAGTATCTTATTGTTTTTTTTTCTGTAAATGAGATTTTTAAAAAAATATAATGGAAGTGGGAGAAACTTTGCTGAATGAAACATCCTTTTCATCTGAGTCCTATTTTTCTGAGATACACGGAAGAAATGTCAGGTTGATTTTTATTTTTCTTCAGAATTGCCTTTCGCTTTCCTACGTAATATCAGAGATGGGACAAATTTAATTAATGTCAATTTTGTTTCATTTTGATTCTTGCTCACGTAATATCCAAATGCGCAGTAATGTGTAGCAAACGAGTGGGTGTATTTTTATACATTTTTATGAATTCCAGTGAACGGTTTAAATATAAAAGAAGTTGAAAAATATCAGTAAATAATATTGATATTGACATCGAGGACGAGAAAGATAGAAATATGGAATAGTTTTGTTTCTTGTTTAATATATCAAAAACATTAACATAATGAATCGATATTGGCTACCTGTCGGTACTTTAAAGGTACTCCTTACATGGCGGCACTGAAGTTAGTAATTTAACCAATCGTCTAGAGAGAGGACACTTGTCGTACCCTCAAGATAAGATATCGCACCCTTAAGACAAGATGTCGTACCCTTAAGATAAGATGTCGTACCCATTCATTTCTCGTCAAAATGTGGTTCGGATCCCACAATAAGCTGTAGGTCCCGTTGCTAGGTAACCAATTGGTTCTTAGCCACGTAAAATAAATCTAATCCTTCTGGCCAGCCCTAGGAGAGCTGTTAATCAGCTCAGTGGTCTGGTTAAAAAGATATACTTTAACTTCAGACAAGATGTCGTACCCTTAAGACAAGATGTCGTACCCTTAAGATAATTTAACTTCAGACAAGATGTCGTACCCTTAAGACAAGATGTCGTACCCTTAAGATAAGATGTAAACACACATTAGACTTAGTCAAGTCACACTTATCAGAAGTTTTTAAGACAACTAACGTTTGTTTAAATAACACAGGCGAAAAACAAACCAACATCGGCGTTTGATCTAAGCAGTCCTCTTTTTGTCCCCTATACAACTTGAGGACTCGGTTTACGTGAGGCTGCTGTTATAACAAAGAGTAGAGCAGCGAGAGTCTGACCTGTGCAATCGTGTTTTGTCAAGGCGATAAAGTCAGGGAAGCTAAAGCCATGCTGCCAAGCCTTGTGTCACGAGCAGCGGCAAAGCTTACAGCTTCTCCCCAGGAGAAAAAATATCTTTAAGTTTAATCGTAAGAAAACGGACAACTGCGCATTTAATCTGGGATTTGTAGATTCGGACATTTGACTTCGTGACATAAAGGCGATAGCCAGGATTAACTTTAATTGCTTCATGACCCTTACAGGCAATGGAGCTATCAGGGCGCATCAGATAAAGTAGACCGGGCGAGGGGGAGGCAAGATTAACAATGGAACGGATTGAAGTGGAAGAATCGGAAACACAGGAGATAAAAGATATTCGCGAAGGAGTGGGAGTAGAAGAGGAAGGATATTTCGGAGAAGGAAATAATAATAATAATAATTAAAAAGTACAATAAATGAAAATGACGAAAGGAACGTGATGTAAACGAGTTCAAAAACTCTTGTGGAAATAATTTTTTTCTCAGTTGCCTTGCTATATTCTATGAACCTTGGAGTTCGAGGATAAAATTGTAAGAGAGATGAGAGAGAATGACTAAAATATTGGCAAAATTTAACACTAGCAATGAAAGTCTCTCTCTCTCTCTCTCTCTCTCTCTCTCTCTCTCTCTCTCTCTCACACACAGGGAGGAATTAATAGATACAAAGTCACAAGAGAAATACACTAAAACGATTGATGAACTACTACTAAGAGGATGTATAACAGTGATGGTATAATACATTCTCTCTCTCTCTCTCTCTCTCTCTCTCTCTCTCTCTCTCTCTCTCTCTCTCTCTCTCTGTGAGCACGCTCTCCTCTCCCTTCTGGTGATTAATGTTCGCCCGCATGTGAAGTAGCCTTTGCAGATTGTAGCATTAACGGAAATTCTATCATTGTGTACAGAACCACCAAACTGCAGTGCTTAGCTGATCACGGAACGTTGTGTACATACTCCTCGCAAGCTTTGCGTAAATATCATTGTTTCCGTAGAAAAAATAGATTGTGGGGTGAGAGGGGATATTATTAAAGTTGTTAAGAAACGCTCAAATGTGTGTGTGTGTGAAAGAAACACAGAGAGAGAGAGAGAGAGAGAGAGAGAGAGAGAGAGATAATGTTTATGGAAATACTGTTTCACACAGAAATGGACTTTTTCATTAAAGGGATTTGTAAAAGGTAGAAGTTGCTTTAGCTGGAATGTCAGCAATTTCGTTCAATTGTCTTGTGACATTTTATCACTTTCAAGCAGGAAAGCTTCATTAATTACGTATAATTTATCGTTTTTTTATATATTTCAAACCAATAGGATGGAGTAGTCGGTCAAAGAAAAAGGTTTAAAGTACTGTGCTGTTAAAGTTTTTATATCACAACACAAATATATATGAGCAGGACATCACAACTTTTTTCTTGTTACCCCATGAGCGTTTTGAATTTTTCTGAGGCAAAAAATAGTTTTTATTGAAAATTTGTGGAATGTTTAACGTTTTCTCCCTTCCTGATTCAGAGCGAAGGTTTTAATAAATTATTATATATTTAGTATCCTTATTACTATTTTTCAAAACGCCCATCTGAAAGTTCAGATTTTCTTCTTTCTTTTCTTAATGACTAATGAGTAAATCGTCGGCCATCTTTGGGTCTCATTGAGATTGAGTCATTCCATCGGCATCGTGGAAAATTGTTATCGCTTTTAGAAAGTTGTAAGGAGGCCGACTTATTTCTTGCTGTCTTTTGTTCTTTATCCGTCACATTACTCTTCTCCCTTTTTCTCTAGCCATTTGTCACCCTCCTCCTCCTCCTCCTCCTCCTCCTCCTCCTCCTCCTCCTCCTCCTCCTCCTCCTCCTCCTCCTCCTCCTCCTCCTCCTCCTCCTCCTCCTCCTCGCTTATCCACCCTGTTTCTACCCCTCACTCCCCTCCATTCCTACATCAATCCATTTCACCCCCTACATCAGGGTGAATTTCCCTATCAACAGCGGGAATAGCATGTGAAAATCCTCCTTAATAGCGGAGCCGACCTATGTAAATGCAAATTTTCCCCTGCCACTATCCCTAGCAGCCCCTTTCCTCCCATCTCCCTCAGCAGTTATGGTGTCTAGCAAAAGCCCAGGGATGCTTTTTTACCTTCGAGGACATTTTACCTCGAAGTGGAGTCTTTTTTTTTATTATTATTTTCTTGCCATAGATGGGCCCTTTGGTATCAGACGATGTTTAATCCTGCTTTTTCGCGTATCTTTTAATCCAAGTCGTAAAACGTTTGAAAGACGGAGTCGTCGTCGTCACGTAATTAGGATAAAAAGTTTGGTTTAAAAAGACAGTTTTATTCTGGGTCAATGGAGTATGTCACCAATGGGATTAGAGCTTCAGGAAAGACTCTTTGGTAGTATCAGAATTTTCAGTACTCCTTCGGAGATACAGGCGTGGTTTATCTCTCTCTCTCTCTCTCTCTCTCTCTCTCTCTCTCTCTCTCTCTCTCTCTCTCTCTCTCTCTCTCTCATTTCACCTTTAGGGACTAAACTACTTGATCAACGTCTAATTATCGTGTATTCGCAATATCTTAGAAATTGTAACCAAAGTTATCCAACTTAGCTTCTCAACTTACAGCGGTCTTACTGACAACAAAACAAGGAAAAATACCCCCACCCCTACAAATACTATCTCATGCCTATACCATCAACACCATCATCCCATGTACACTGTACCCACGTCCTGTCAGATAGATAATTCGTTTACAGATGCTGTGATGATGAAGTTCTTAAAGTCGAAGGTAATACCAAGAACTAAAAAGTATTCTGGGTCATTAGTCCACTGTTAACTTCAAATGAAAAGACGGAATTTGAAAACGAGGGTATTTCACTCCTAATGTAGAAAACCCCCTTTGCCAGCTAACCCCTCCCTGACTTATTCCGATGGTCACTTTTCTTACCTTTCACTGATATTTTCTACAACAGATTCATTACATCCTGTTATTAAAAAAAAAAAAAAAAAAAAGTGGGGGGGGAGCGGTGGCATGTGTTGAAGCTGTAACAGTTACGTGCAAGTGCATTACGTAAATTGTTGTCGAATGCTGTTATCAGTTCACCAGAACGTTTACATTTGAAAGCGCTATCAAGCTTGGCGGCAGGCAAAGGACACTTCTAGCAAACTCCCATAGATTGAAATGCTCGTGTGAAAAGATGATTCTCACGCGAGAATTTAATCAGTTAATAGATAATTTAACCGAATTATTAAAGGAAAGTTTGCTTGAGCGTGCCCTCAAATAAAGGAACGACCCAAAACTGTTGAAGGTCGAGATATGACGCTGGATACACGAGCATCACCCGTCATGTAACTACTCAGTGTGGTACCGGAGGTGATGGAACTGCCATAGGTAACCAGACATTTGAAAAGTGAGAATAATTTAGAGCCAGTCGTCAGGTTATAAAAGAAGGTCATTGTTGAGAGGAAAATCTATAAATAAGAGAAAATTAGGCACAGTAGAGAGACAACGAAAGTACGGGTCCGATCTATTGGCTGTTGCCTTAGTAAACCCTCTGCTTTATATTCGTGAAGCCTCTGTTCAAGAGTCAGTGTTCGAGCCCTTCATTGCTTTAAACGCAGACACAAACAAAGTTTCATCAGTACCACGTTCTTCCTCAGGAACATTATTCCAACATTCATCGGTCTTACTCATACGCCTTAAATTGTTTCATTTTGTTAACATTTCTTTAAGTTCATCTGTGAGTTTGGTTTTGTCTCTTGATTGATTTTGATTCCAAAACAGTTAAACAGCCTCAGATCTTTCATTTCCCCTGCGCAGTCCTCTTTCAGCCGTTTCAGATCACTGTTTCATGTGTACTATTTATTGCTAAGTATTCACTACATAATTTTCGTATCAATACATTCCCCTCACCCATCGAGCCATTCTCACTCAGTATTTACTGTCTCCACAACTCATTTCACTACTTCCTGTTCCCTGACATTTAAAACCAAGACTTGGTATGTTAGTTAAATAATTAACATTTAATAGCCTTTAGTACATAAGGAATGCACGTGACTACGATGAACTTCTGCACATTCACCTTCAAGTCCAGTAACTGATCAACACTTACATCTATATGCATCATTTTCACCTACAAAAAAAAAATAGCTGTCCCTTAGTCTTCCACATCCTCTTTAGCTTTGTAGTAGCCAACTACGTGAATGCTTCATTAAACAACAAACCCTTTGTAGAGATGACCTCCTCTGTAACGCGCTCGCCAAAATGGTAATGGCGTCGATATATACTGTATCTACCCTCGGGCTTTCTGACTTCACCAAGTATATAGGTTAAGAATGCAACTTTGAAAGCTGGAAGGAATTATGCTTCTTTCCTCTCTAACTTGATAACTAACATTATCCTATCTGCTATTAATAAAATTCCAAATATTAAAAATTACAATCCCAGTTACCGAATTACTTCGATATGAAAAGTTCTGAAAACTTAACGATCTGTTTCTGGGGTTTTTAAAAACCATCGAAAATTGGTCCTAATTTAGAACGCTATATGTAACCAGTCTCATATGAAACCTTTATTGTAAACTGAAAAAGATCATCTTTATACAAAATGTTTATGTATCATAATGATGGGAACCCTACATTCTAAAGATTAGAGCATGCAGAAAGAAGGCGATGATCTATATCTTGAAATAATAACAGTGATGTTAATCGCTGAAAATATTGCTTTGTGGCCTTCATCCGTCTCTCAGGGCCCATCGTTTGTATTTTGCACTCAAGAATTTTATCCCGAACGCAACGATCTCGAGATCGAATGAAATCGTAAGTAGATTGTCAGAAAGTTCGCTAGAGTTAACGATCTACCCAGTAACTTTTAACGAACCACCCAGTACCTAAGAAAAGTTTGTTTTGACGGGCTACAGTTTATGTCTTGCTTCATTATGGCATTCCAGTTAGAAGTGTAAAACTAAATGAAATTATCCATGAACGAAAGTAATGCTGATAGGGTCTTGTCAATTGAATTGCAGTAAATAGTGTGGTGCTAATAGGGAATGTTTTAACACCTCTGCTATTTGTTCTTTTAAGATTATATAATGAAAAGCGTGGTAAAGGAGGTAAGAGAATGTTTAGAACGTGAATATGGTGATGATACTGTTTTAGTCAGCAAAACACCACAAGATATACAAAAGTCTGTGAAATCAAAAGTATCATATATCGAGAATGATGGGACTCAAAATGAATCTTTGGAAAACTAGTAATAAGGATAGAGTATGCACAAAGGAACTAAATAATACAATACAGTATTAGATGGAGATTGAATCTTCCCAGTATTTAAAAAATGAAAATCCAAACCAGTCTCTAGAGTTGTAATTATGTGAAATATTGTAATTATGTGAAATACTAATGTAGACTAATCAGTCACGAGCAGGCTGAATAAGATTTAAAGGTCGGATAGACTGAAATTGCGTACGTAAGTCTGGTACGCTATGGATTGCTATACAGATGTGAATCATGGTATTGCAATGAAACAATATCTAAGTTACACTGTTTTTAGAATAGAGTTTTCAGAAAAGCTTTAGGAGTCAGATGGCAGGGCAAAGTTAGTAAAAGGGAGATGGAGATAACATGGACATGCCCCTTGCAAAACCATGGTCAAAGACAGTATGTCATAGGGCTAGATGGGCTCCTGTGGGCACGAGAAGGGCTGGCGCATCGTGACGTACATAGATTAGATCTATGAAAAGGGAGGCCGTAGTTGAGTAGGGATTTGTGGAAGACAAAGCACAGGGAAGGCGAGAATGGCAGAATTTCACAGGGTTCCTTTGCTTCACTCGGCTACGGAGACGTTGGTGGCACTTTCCCTGAACCCGGACCTTCTATTCGACGATCTCGGTACTATTTCTTCTGAACTCGAGACCTTACTAGTTTGAGGTCAAATTAGAAAAGTACGAGAAATTCTTTCCAATCAAATTGTGCTTCAGAAGGCAAAGGTTATGACGTTCCAATGTTCCTGATGTTTTGGGTGTGAGATCGATCTTTACACTGGTAACGCTAAACTGTGCCAAGATGTAATGTTATCTTATAAGTTTTCTCTGTATGTGAATAATCAGTTTTTGTTATTTCAAATTCTCCTTTCGACTCGAGCAGAGTGAATTCTTTTAAGGTCACCGCCGATTCATGTGCGGCCACTCAAGGCTTCCGAACTCATTCGTCACCAGCATATATATATATATATATATATATATATATATATATATATATATATATATATATATATATATATATATATATATATATTATTTGTAATTGTAATATCAGTTCGCTGTACCTCAGGAATAACATACAAAAAGCGCTTGTCACTAGCATATGTATATATATATATATATATATATATATATATATATATATATATATATATATATATATATATATATTTGTAATTGTAGTAACACCTAGACCCATGTTCTTTAGTTGTCAGTTTACTAGAAGCACCAAATGAAGAAATTCTGACGCCCT